>NC_072405.2:38181136-38484166 GCF_028858775.2 Pan troglodytes
CAGCCTGGGCAACAGAGATTTTTGTCTCAAATAAATAAATAAATAAATAAATAAAAGGCAAAGCAAAAGAAAATGAATTTAACTTTGAGCCAGGAGATATTTAATACAAGAAGAAAATTCCTAGGGCTGGAAATTATCTGATGGAAGAGGATACTGAGACCATAGACAAGGGGTCCTAGACTCCCATAAATGGATTTGGGTTGGAATTCACTCACTAACTATGTGACCCTGACAACTTACCCTCTTTTTAGTGTCCAGTGCTAAAATGGAGACAATATTATCTACTTCATCATTTTGATTTGTGAAATTGGCCTGCACTCAGCATTTAGTAATTTTGTCTTGCATTTTAATTGGAAATGCCCTGGTACAGGATAAAGAGCATGGATTTTGGGATCTGGCAGTCTTGAGTCAGGATTCCATATCTGCCACAACAGAGTTACCTTCAGAGAGAGATTATTGCACCTTGGTTTTCTGTAAACAGGAGATAGGCCACCTATAACACATCTGTTTTGAATATTAAATGAGATAGCCATTAATAGATTAATGTATAAAGTGTCTGAAATGTATTAGCACTTAACAAACATTAATGCTCTCTCTTCCATCTAATCACATGCACACATGCCCACGCACACACACACACACATACACACAGACACAAGTGGCTTTAATCAGTAACAGAAAGTGAAATGTTGATGAATCCTAGTTTTTTTTAATTGCAAAGTGTGTGAAAGCCAAGCATACTTGTAGAAACTGGAGATTGTTTTATTTACTCAGAGACAATACTGACTTTAAAGAAAACAAAATATCTAAACTAACAATGGAAGCATAAACATTGCCCTCAATGATGGTCATTGTGGTGTCCCTGTCTTCAGACAGTGGCCGCCTCTGTGCTTTAACCTGGACCAAAGCCTCTGAATTCTGCCGCCCTTAATGGTGACAGGCACCTGCAGGATAGCCTAAGTCCCCAACACCAGCATGGCCTCCAGGTTTTGGCGACAAGATTCCTCTCATCAGCATGTCTGCAACGCTCCTTTCTCTTAGGAGATATGTTGACTCATTATACCTATTTTTAATAAAAAGGCAAATTTAAGCCTTAATTTGTATTTTAAAATAAATTATTTTAAGGCATGGACCCACTAGGGAATTAGTTACAAATGGTTTTTAGTGGTACACATTTAATGAACATTTAACCAAAGAAAGAAAATTGCTGGTATGCATAATTTCTTTTTTTTAACCAGCTGAGTATTATAAATCCAATCTGTCCTTTCTCTTTAACTACTTTTGCCATAAAACCACTTATTTTACGGCTGTGGTGACATAGCACGGCTGTTTCACTTTATGATTAATAAAGTAATTAGCACCAGTTCTAATATTCTTAGCAAAAAGGCTGGGCTTTAGATATTTCTGTTGCACTAATAGGTTTTCTAAAGCTACGTGGCGCACATGGAGGATGGCCTGCTGGGGCCTGCAGAATGTATTTTCTAATGTACATCGTCAAGATCAATTGATAAATTACGTCAGTCTGGGTTAGTCATCATACAGAAAATATCATTAGAGATGAAAAAGGAATGAAAGGATGTGGGCAGGGGTAATTTGGTTTTCATTGTTGATTTATGTTATAGAACTATTCTTGTAGGCAATTACCAAAACACAAAATGCCAGGGAAAATTAAAAATTCTGGAAAAGAAGAGCCTATTACAACAAGATATGTGGTAAACAGACAAGAATGATAGCTCTTTTGAAACAGTATCCCATGGAGTCCAACTGGGGAGCATATTTCTGACTCTGCACACAGTGTCTTTGGGGCCACGCCAAATGCAGAACTGGATCATGAGCTCCGTTACGTCCTTCCTTCTGAACTGTGTTTTCTTAGTGTGTCTTTGAGGACAATGCAGGGGTGCAGGTCACAGCAAGGGTGTGCTGGGAAGAGAGCCACCGTGGTCCGAGGAATTGCGGTGTTGATTCCTCTTGGAAACGTGAGGATGCTGAGCTCATTCACAAGGGAAACTCTGGGCCCTTTGTGGTTGGAAAACTAAAAATAAAAAATTGCATTTATGCATGGACATTGCTGAAAAACAAACCCCCTCTGTTTTCAGGGCTTGCCTTGGAAATCTATTGAAGCAATTTGATTCCTGGGACAGGATATAAATTTTCTTACCAGCCTTACAATCGTTGACCTCATTGCCCTTTCATAATTCATTCATTCATTCAATAAGCATTTACGCTATGTCAGGCCTGGGCTTGGCCTTGGGGAGACAACGATCCTTGCTTAGGGAGCCCATAGTGTGTCATAAATAATAGTTTGGGCTCTGGAGTTAGACAAACGTGTATCCAGGTGTCGCTACTTATTGGCTAAGTGACTTTGGATATGTTACTCACACAAGCCAGATCTAAAATGGGGACAATAAGTATACCTACCTCATAGGGTTGTTGTGAGGATTAAATGAGGTAATGCTAGCTAAGGGGCTGCAGAGAATATCATGCATTATGTGTGTTCAATTAAATAGAAGCTATCACTAGTATTAAGATCATGCTGCTGATTCAGGACTATGCAGAGACACACTTTGAGCTGCTTCTCTGGTGCTAGATATGAATTCATATAGAGTCATCTGAGCTTTCTCCTTGGTGTCTCCTTGGGATCTATTGTGCATATCTGCAAATAGTTTTCTCTGATCAGAGAAAAATCAGCAATTGGTAGAGATTGAATAAGATGCCAATACTGATCAGCCCAGGACTCCATCAATCAAACTACCCAATCCAAACAAACCCTGTTAGGGATGCTGGATGCTTCCTCTCTCTTTCCTCCTCCCCCTCCTCTTTCCCTCTTCTTTCTTTCCTCTCCTCTCCCTTCTCATTCTCACCTATCACCTAAATTCTCCTCACCCCCTCCTCTCTCCTCCCCCCTGCCTGGTCATGTGGCATACCCTTAGATTCTGCTGTAGTCTGAATATTTGCATCCCACCAAAATGCATAGGTTAAAAGCCTAATCCCCAATGTGATGACACTGGGAGGCGGAGTCTTCCGGGGGAATGATCAGGTCATGGATAGAGCCCTCATAAATAGGATTAGTGCCCTTATAAAAGAAGCCTGAAAGAGAGCTCTTGCCCTTCTACCATGTTGAGGACACAGCAAAAAGGTGCCATCCATGAACCAAAAAGTGGGCTTTCCCCAGACACTGAATCTGCCTCAGTCTTGGACTTCCCAGCCTCCAGAGCTGTGAGAAATCCATTTCTGCTCTTTATAAGGTACCCAGTCTGTGGCATTCTGTTACAGCAGTCCAAACAGACTGAAACAAATTTGTTTCCATTTTCCATAAGGAAAGCATGGCACCTCTCATGGTTCTGAATAATCCCCAACCCTCAGGAGCCAAACAGGAGTGAAACAAGAGTCAGTTGCTCAGAAGAAAAGTGAGTACAATTCACCGACACAAATTCCTCAGAGCTGGGAGGTGCATCAGAGACACTACCCAGCCCTTTGTCCTCAGGAGGGAAAGGTCTCATTTCCTTTCTCAGATTAATCTGGAGAGGTGGAGAAACCTGCCCAAAGCTGCACAGGTGTGGGGGGTGGAGGTGAGTTACAAGCCCAGCCTCCTCCTGAGGCCAGACTCTCCGGCCGTCCTGCAGCTCAATGGTGACAACCCACCCCTGGGTCACTGCTGCACCTGTCAGTCCTTAACTGCTGCTTTTCCTAGGGCTTGAGATGCTTTGCTTGAGATGCTTTTTCCCCCTGTAAATGGTCAGGCGCAGTGGCTCATGCCTGTAATCCCAGCACTTTGGGAGGCCGAAGCAGGTGGATTACCTGAGGTCAGAGTTTAAGACCAGCCTGGCCAACATGATGAAACTCCATCTCTACTAAAAATACAAAAATTAGCCAGGCATGGTAGCACATGCTTGTAGTCCCAGCTACTTGAGAGGCTGAGGCAGGAGAATCGCTTGAACTGACAAGGTGGAGGTTGCAGTGAGCCGAGATCATGTCACTGCACTCCAGCCTGGGTGACAGCAAGAGTCCATCTCAAAAACAAACAAACAAAAAAATACTTGGGGATACATTTGAACTTATCTGTGCTTTCTTTTGCCCCCAAAGGCACTATAGTCAACACCTAAATCCATTGTGTCTTCAGCCATCTCTCTTTCACTAGTTTCTAAAATGTTGTTGGTTCACGAGAGTCACCTAGTCATGGGGTGAATTGGTGCCCATCCCTGTGGTGAGATGCAGGGAGGTGGGGACTTCCAGGAGGCCCTGTTCAGGAGACTGACGGGAGGGCTGGACACCTGGCCTCCAGATCCCTGTGCCCGCTCACTGCCTTGGTCTGACCTGCAAGCAAAGTGGCTAGCCTGGTCGGGGGGCCAGCCCCAGCTCAGGGCCCACACAGCTGTGTGCTGGGGCTCAAATTACCCAACAGCCTTTTGAAATGCTCAAAGAAGCTCTCAATTACCATGCTTGTGCATCTGACTATCCCAGCTTTGCCCATAAACTCCCAACCAGACGCCTCTGTTCATCACTTGGTCTTGGCAAGAGAGGCCAAATGGAATTCCAACAGTCACTGAGGAGCAGAGGGAGGCTTCCAGAAGGAGGTACATGACTAAATATTTTGGAAATTTCTCCTGCCAGTTTCTCTGTCTCCTCTACCACCCCTGTTTCAAGACATAGAGGACATCATCCTGTCACCCAAAGCAAGACCGCATTTTAAAATTAAACTTGAAACAAGTACATATTTCTGATCTTCAACTCACTCTCACCCAGCCAGAGCATTTACACTCCAGCCAAACCCTCCACACTACCTGCCTGCAGCATCTGTTTGGAGAGGGATCCTCTAGAAATTAAGAGGTTTAATCCCACACAGACACTCACTGTACCCCAACATGTGTGCACACGCACACACAAAATCCTTTGTCAGCCCAGCCAAAGACTGGTCATCATGTCTTTGTGCCCAGAGTAAGAAACACAGCAGCTATTTCTACTAAAATCAAGAGACCGAGCAGACCCTTCACCAGACACCTGGAGAGACGGCTGAATCTTACCTGGCCTCATCATCCCACAAAAGGGCAAGGGAAGCCATTCTGGCAGATTTTCTCTCCAAGCCTCATTGAATTCTGGCCTACCCCAGGGGCAGGAAGTCAGCGCTACCGCTGTGTGAGCAGCTGGTGTGGCCATCCATCAGCCTGCTGCCCCCTCTGACAACTCTCACACATGCCTGTGGTGCTGGAGGGTTCCATCAGGCAGGGACACGTATGCACCATCCCAAAAGAAGCATGAGGTCCCTAAAAGGTCATCAGAGCCAAGGCTAGTCTGCCTGACCAGCAGTGATGGCCTAAACCAACATCTTTTGACTCGTCCTGGGTGCAGGGCCGTGAGCAGCTCCCCCAGCCCCTGTGGGCCCCATAGAGGTCCCTCCTTCACCCTGTGCCCTCTCTGCCCTCCCCCTCTTCCAGTGGCCTGTGTTCTTCTCCTCATACCACGCCAGGATGGTGGGCAAGGGGCTGTGCATGTCCAAAGGCTGTTGGTAGCTCCTGAGAAACTCGGCACTGTAAATGCCAGGGCTGAAAGCGCTCATCAGAGCATGGCATGCTGAGCTGATCTGGGTTGGGCAGCCCTCCACCCACACCCAGGCTGTGCTCCGCTCTCTCCTGCTGTGCCAGGGCTGCAGCCTCAGGTCCTGCCAGTTGGCTCTGGGAGTGCAACCACAGAGAATAAGGTCCTGGAAATCCTCCCACCTCACCACCACTTACACACTCCACACACCCACACCACACAAACACACACACTGCACACACACCATGCACACACAACGCATACCATCCACACCACCCACACAACACACCACACACCCATATCACACATATACACCACATACACATACCCCACAACACACCACACGCACCACACACACTACATATACTGCACACCATGCACACACAACACACACTACCCACACCACCCACACAACAAACACACTACACACCACATCATACACTTACACCACATATAGACACTGCACCACACACAACACACACATACACTACATACACTAATTGTACCACACACCACACACAGCACACAACCACACACCACACACCTACATCACACACAACCACACACCAACACCTACATCACAACTACACACACACTGCACCACTCACCACACACAACACACACACATACCACACACAACACACACCCACATCACACGCATACACCACATACACACAACACACCACACACACCACACCACCACACACACCACACCACACACACACACCACAAACACGACACATATCACCCACACCACCCACACAACACACCACGCACCCATATCACACACATGCACACCATACCACATACACACAGCACAGCACACACACCACACCACCACTTACACACTCCACACCACATACCACACACACACCACACACTACACATTACATACATACCACACACCACACAACCACACACACCATACCCACCACATACCACATATGCACACTACACGTACCACATACACCATACCACAAACACCACACATTACACATGTACCACACACACTATATATACCACACATACCACACACACAAAACACACCACATACACACTACACACAAACCATACATAAAACACACCACAAACACAAAACACACCACATACACACCAAACATACCACACATACACCACACACAGCACATACCACACACACAAAACACACCATACACATACCACACACATATTATACACAACACCACATACCACACACACAAAACACACAATACACACACCACACACACATTATGCACAACACACCACATGTACCATACACACCACACGTACCATACACACCATACATCCTACACACACACAACACACATGCCACAATACTACATACCACATCCCCCCACACACACTTCATACACAGAGATACACACACCACACACCACTCACATCACACTCCACACACATGCACACACACACTCACAGAAGAAAGGCCTTCTTTTCATTCTCCTTCAAGACCCGAGTCAGATGCTTGCTGCTCCTCTGCAGCCTTGCCTGTCCCTCTCAGTGCCGTAAGTCTCTTCCTCACCTTCGCTCCTATAACACTTCCTTTATACCTAAGCTTGCTATTCTCCTGAGAATATCTGAGATGGCTATAAGCTCCCTGAGGGCTGGGACCTGGACTTTCTCCTGTTTGTATTCCTTGTGAGCCTTGCAGAGGCCTGCATAGTTCTACACTCAGTAAACATTTGTCAAATTAGAAACCAAAGACAATGTTCCCCCAAGAGAAATCTGGGCTCAACTCCATCTCCATAAATGATGCCAATTTTAGATGTGGGAGGGACATTAGTTTGCTAGGGCTGCCATGATGTAGTACTACAGGCTGGGTAGCTTAAACAACAGAAATTTATTTCCTCACAGTTCTGAAGGCCGGGAAGTCCAAGATCGAGGTGTCAGCAGGGCTGGGCTCTTCGGGCACCTCTCTCCTTGGTTGGAAGATGGCCACCTTCTCCCTGAATCTTCCCATGGTCTTTCCTCTACATGTCTGTGTCCTAATCAGCTCTTCTTATAAAAACAACAGTCATATTGGATTGGGGCCCATAATAACTACCACGTTTTAACTGAATTACCTCTTTAAAGACCCCAGCTCCAAAACCAAGCACATCTTGAGGTACTAGGGGCCAGGGCTTCCGCATATGAATTGGGGGACGTCAATTAGCAGCACTTACAACTTTCATGATGTCCTTCTAGGCACAGCCAACAGCTACTACCCCAAAGCCACCCATGGCTACAGCCTCTACTTGTCTCTTCAGGGCATGACTTCCTGTTCCTTGACAGAGGTTCTTGTCTGACCTTAATATTTTAAGATAAATTTTCCAATCTCCACAGCAGTTTTTGTCTTCTGGAGAGTGAATTCTGTGGTGAATCCTGTGGTCAACAGCTCACCATGAGGTTCACCATGGTCAGCAGGTAGATGAGTGTGGCAGACATGCTTCGCCCTATTTCTGGGTCCACTTTCACTCTTCCCTTCTGCCTTTTTGCCTTCATTTGCTCGACTTTGAATTTATGTTGGTCAAATGTTATGCATCGTAATAAGCTGTCTGGAATGCTTTCTGGAATAAAGAAGAGTATAATGTATGCTGTCAAATTTCTGTTGGTCAAATTTGATGCATCATTATAAGATCCCTGGAATGCCTTCTAGAATAAAGAAGAGTATAATGTGTGCTGTTGTCAGCAGGCACCACTACCTCTCCCTTCTAAGAATGGGAACTGTACTTCCCAAGACCCCCTTCTGTATATGTTTGTTTTTTTTTTTAAGAGAGGAACTTGTATGATATTTGGAAGGCTGAAAGGAAGTGGAAGCCATCAGTCTTCAGAGATGGTTGCAGCTGGATGTGTGGACAGATGAGAGATTCCCCGCGGCTTCCTGGCAAGCCCCTCATCATTGCAGGCTGAGACGATTGGTGTTGGGGGCTCCTCGGGAATCTCAAGAATTCTAGGCAAGCTTTTGAAAACCAGCTGCTTTGGGGCTGCAGGCTGAGATTTCAGGGTAACTCCTTTGACTTTCAGGGACAATTCCCCAAATGCTGGCAGCAGCTTCTCTCATCTGCAGTCTCCTAAGTCTTCTAACTTGTGTATAAGCTCCTGCTTGACTTTTAAACCCTTTACGTGCAGAACATACAGTGGCTTCTGTGTTCCTCACCAAATCCTGTCTGATACCTACATAAGTCATAAAAATAAGCTACCATACCCTTGTACACTGATGGTGGGAATGTAAAATGGCACAGCCACTGTGAAAAACACTTTGATGATTCCTGAAAAAGTTAAACATAGATTTACCATATGATCCAACATTCCACTTATAGGTATATACCCCAAAGAATTAAAAGCAGGAACTCAAACGAATACTTGTATGCCAATGTTCACAGCAGTACCATTCACAATAGGTGGAAACAACCCAAGTGTCCTTCCACAGATAAATAGATAAATAAAATGTTGCACGTACATACAGAGGACTTTATTCAGCCATTAAAAGGAATGGAATTCTGATACATGCTGCAACATGGGTGAACCTTGAAGACATTATGTTGAGTGAGAGAAACCAGACACAAAGGGGAAAATATTATATGATTCCACTTACATGAAATATCCAGAATAGGCAAATTCATAGAGACAAGAAGTAGATTAAACGGTACTAGGGTCTGGGGGAGGGGAGAATAGAGTGTTTTTACTGGGGACAGAGTTTCTATTTGAGATGATGAAAAAGTTTTGGAGAAATATAGTGGTAAGGGTTGTACAACATTGTGAATGTACTTAATGCCACTGAATTGTGCACTTAAAACAGGTTAAAGTGGTAAATTTTATGTTATGTTTATTTTACCACAATAAAAAATGCGTGTTTAAAAAATCCATTGTGGCGGCAGCAGAATTCTAGACGTCACCTGGGTATATTCAGCCCATTTTATTATAAGTAGCCAATGTGTATAGACTGAGGACATACAGTACATACAGGTTACCAAGTACATGTCTCCAGAGAGAGAGACAGAGTCCCATCTCAACCAGCTGTAGGGAAAAATCCTACTGAGATGATGGTGTTTATTCTTCCATCCTAGTCCTCAAATCTAACCAACGCCCAGAGTAAGCTTTCCTTCCCTGATTCAAAACTTCTTTTCTAGGAAACTGAGCCTCCTTTTCTCTTTAGTACACCCTACTTAGGCCCCACACCGTTTACCTGTTTCTAATCTGCCTCAATCCCTAGTCCAGCATGAGTGGCTTCCCGAGAACATTTCGATCCCTGGGTTTCTAAGACTGAAACCCTTGTGGTTTTTTTTTTTTTTTTTTTTTGACTAATATTCAGCCTCCCATATAGACATTTACCTTCCTCTTTAGACTACTATGTTCTCATTTCCAAAGCCATTGGCCTACACATAGAGGAACTGCCATAGTTCATTAATGAGCCAAGTCACAGTGTATGTGTGTGTGTGTGTGTGTGTGTGTGAGAGAGAGAGAGAGAGAGAGACAGAGAGCGCTCACCCCAGCCCACATAGTTCATTATCCCAATAAAGCAAAGCTACTATCCTTTGACATACACTTTTGTATAGCTGCTCTTCACTACATCACTTTGCTCAGGACCATGGCCCAAGACAACCTGGTTTCAATTCTACAAGGTTTACATCCAGCCAGTGTATTATCATAACCCTTTAAGGGAGTATTCTCCATGTGTGTAAGTGAATCTTACCCCCTTTGTTTCAGTCCCAATCTAGATTACCATATATGTTTGCTTCTTTTAAAGAGAATTAAACTCTAAACTGTGTTGGTGATGGCCAAGTCCTTATTTGAATTTAGGGTTATATGAAAACCACCTTTGGCATCAGGAGCCCTTGACTTTCTTGATTTTCTACTGACCTGCTTTGGGAATTGAATGTATTATTTCTCTAAGCCTGAAATTCTTCCGTGTTAAAAAAAAAAAAAAAAAAAGAAGGAAGTGGGATTTGAATTGGTGAGTGATTAGGTTCTTTGCAGTTCTAGGAGCTTTTTATATGGTCAAAGCAAATCCTAGATTTTCCCTGTTGTGGAAGCCCCTCTGTTTCAGGTGCGCAGCAGGCACAACAAACAGTGTCAGGGCAAGGCAAGAGCCACAGAGAAGGTTCCAGGCACAGAGAGGTCGTGTGACCTCAGCTGAGTCCTCAAACTGATTCAGATATCACAGCTTCTCCCATAGACCACATTGCCTTTTTTCTGCCCACCTGGTTGGCTCACCTCAAGTATTTTCAGTCTTATTAACACGGAGCCTGCTATCATTACATAATTTTGTGATGGGACATCTCTCTAGCTCGTATACAGAATCTGTAATTTACAAAACAGCCTAATTACAAGATCCTCCATAGAAACATACTCTTGTGAAAACACTCACCTCTGGCATAATTGTATAACAATTGTATAACAGGAGAAGAGTCTTTGTAGGATGGAGCTACTGGTGGGCCTGGCCTCACCCGGGTGCTAGACCTCATCCTAAGTAGATTCCTTCTCTCTTACCCTCTCCACCACCCTCTCTTTAATAGCAAAAACTCTGGCCCATGTGGCCTCTGTGCTAAATTACCTCCCAAACTTAAATGCCATTCAAAATCCTATTTTCCTCTTAGGAGAAGACGTATTATCTATTTCCCTTCTCTCTAAGAATGTTTGGCCTGTATACAGATTGTCTTCCTGGGTAATGCATTCCTGCACTCCCAGCTGGCTGGCTTTTAATCTGGACCCTATCAAAATACATAGCATTTGGGGCTGTGTTTTCTATGGCTATACGAGTTCCTGGATTTCCATCCAAACTGCCTACCCCAGCTCATTTACACAATGCAAAGGCAACAGGATATCGTGCAATGAAATCATTCTTACATCTGTCTTTGGGGTTGTAAAGTACTTTGCAAAATCTTAGAGCCCCTTCTTCCCTTATCCTCACTGGTGGAGAAACCGTGTGGTTCACACCTGAGTGTGAGCTGCTCACAGCTATGATTGGACCCTGGACCTGGACTTTTAGTCTCAGGTACCCCCCCACCGCACTGTGAAAACAGGCTGGCCACTTAGGATCTCAGTTCTTCATCTTTAAAGCAACAGATAAGCCTAAACCATCTCCATGGCCCCTGCATTAGGTTAAAAATAAGTCTGGCTGCTGAAATAGACCCAAGACGACAATGCTTGACCATTGTCTCACACACAAAAGCTGAAGCTGGGTTTAATGGCTCTGCTCCATGATGTCTCGGTGGGGCTCAGGTATCAGGCACCTGTTATTTTGCTCTGTCATCCTAGAGGTTTGGTCTTGTCCTCTGGAGTGGGGAATTGTCATCCGAGACCAAGAGGTTTGGTCTTGTCCTCTGGAATGGGGAAAAAGGAAGCAGAAGCCACACTCTGTCTTTTTAGGGAAATTATACTAGTGCCTCGGAACTTGGACACATGGCCACAATTGCCTCCCAGGTGTCTGGGAGACTATGTGACCAGATAAAAACTCTATTACCAAATAAGAAGAAGAGATTGAATACTGGGGCCACCTAGGATTGTTGGCCACAGACCTTCTCAGTTGTACCATTCTGAGTCTATGAGATCATGGGTGAGGGTGGGGCAGGGGACATGAGAATCACAGCAGAAGCAGACACTGTAGGAGTCTCCAGGGACAGTGACTGCAACTGCCACACTTGCATGTGCAAGATAATTCAAAGTTCAAAAGAGAATGTGCCTAATGTTTTTGCAGAGACAGGGTCTCACTCTGTTGCTCAGGCTGAAATGCAGTGGTGTGATCATAGCTCCCTGCAGCCTCAAACTCCTGGGCTCAAGTGGTCCTCCTATCTCAGCCTCCCAAAGTGGTTGGATAACAGGCATGGGCCACCTTATCAGGCTTGTGCATAATTTTATTTAAATCAACATACACATTTAGCTTCTACCACCTGTATACAGATTGTCTTCCTGGGTAATGCATTCCTGCACTCCCAGCTGGCTGACTCTTAATCTGGATGCTACCAAAATATATGGCATTTGGGGCAGTGTTTTCTATGGCTGTGCTAGTTCGTGAATTTTCATCCAAACTGCCCACCCCAGCTCATTTACACAATGCAAAGGCAACAGGATATCTTGCAATGAAATCATTCTCACATCTGTCTTCAGGGTTGTAAAGTAATTTGCAAGATCAAAATGAAGTTTACAAGTTAATTTCAACAAATATTTGTTGGCACCTACTGTGTACCAGGCACCAGAAACACAAAAATGAATATGACCTATCCATGCCTTCCCTCAAGGCACCTGTATGCTAGTGAGGAAATAGAGCCCAAATATGATAGTTCCCCATCACAGCATAAGTGCTTTTGTAAAGGTGAACTCTGGTGCTGCACTCTCTGATAGAGGAGAGAAAACTAAAAATCTGAGAGAACTATTGAGTAACACAAGCAGAAACAACCAGGTCCTAAAATATGTGCTAAGGATGATGGCATTCTAGTAGTGTTGATCAGGAAGGAGAAAGATTTCTGCAGGTTCAACATGAAAGGCAGGCCTTATTTGAGGGAGTCGACCTTAAAAGCTGAGCAGAAATGCAGTGGTGGAAGGGGAAGGTGGTAAATCATCATAAAGATTTTGTCTGAAATGTTTAAATGAAGGCATCTGGAGATTCCTATGTCAGACAGAGTTGAAGAAAAGAGACACCTTCTTGAGTTTTAACCCTTACTGCAGAAGGTCAAGTAAAGCTCTTTAAATGTCTTTCATGGTCCACTTGTAAAAGTTCTCAGCATTCCTTATAACATTGTTTTTATAGGTTCATAATAACCCCATAAGGAAGGGAAGAAAGGAGAGAGAACCTGGAGCTCAGAGATGTTAGGGAAGCTGGCCTGGGCACACCTTCCCTAAGAGCACAGCCCTGACTCAGGCATTCTGGCCTCAGATCTTGTGTTTCTTGCAATGGGCCTGACTACTCTTGAAAAAGGAAAAAATCAAAATTCAAGCTGGGCTTGGTAGCTCACACTTGTAATCCCACACTTTGAGAGGCCAAGGCAGGAAGATCGCTTGAGGCCAAAAGCTTGAGACCAGCCTAGGAAATAAAGCAAGACGCCTGTCCCTACAAAAAATAAAAATAAGAATTAGCTGGGCAAGGTGGTGCACACCTGTAGCCCCAGCTATTCAGGAGGCTGAGGCAGGAGGATCACTTGAACCTAGGAATTCAAGGCTGCAGGGAGCTATGATTGCGCCACTGCAATCTAACCCGGGTGACAGAGTAAGAACCTGTCTCTAAAATAAATAAATAAATAAATTCACACAATCTGAGCAGAAGGAAGTGGATTCAGAGTGACCCAGCAGACAGAAGCCAGGGGCTTTAGGACAGGGACACCCAGCATGGTGACCTGCCTCTAATGGCTAGTACTCCTTGGCTAGGAGGCTCAGGTCTTGAAGCTTAGTCCTCAGGATGTCCAATTATATATGCCTCAGAGCCATCTTCAAGACTGAAAACAATCAAAGGAATCATACAAAGAAATTCTACACTTGAAGATTACTCCGTCCCTGGAAAGGAATTCTTTGGGAGATTGTCTAATTCTGGTAGGAAGTCTACGGCTTTGAGGGATGGTGAAATCTGCTGCGGGGCATACAGGACAGGATGCCCTCTTGAGACTTCAACCCTGTGATAATATGAGCCCATTGCCATACTGTTGCTAGGACAAGTGACCCTGCTCATTGTCACCCAGGCCATAGCACTCTCTGCCCACAAAGAGAACTAGTTCACAGGCCACTCTCTCTTTAATCCATGAGAAAAAGCAGCGTGATAGGGCTGTGGGCAGAAATCCAATTTTAAAAGGATTTCAAAGGATGCAAATTGTTTCCTGGAGAAGGGCTAATGACAGCTAATAGGCCAGTCCTGGTTAACAGGCAGATGACCTAGCTGCAGTTTCCTATTTCTGTTGGCCATAATCACAATTTACATCTGCTATTTTCATCCTCCTCCCATATTATTGGCAGTGCAGTCACATTTTCACTCCTACTTCTCCCAAAGGATGTCAGCATGCCTATTTTACATAGGTATACAAAAGCATAAGCTTTCCTTTATCAGCCTAATGGGAAACAAACCTGCCCAGGTCTAAGCTTACTATCCTACCTGATTGTTCCAATGTATATCCACCATCCAGTTTGGATTGTTCAAAAGCAAAGGAAATGGAGTTGCTTTAAATTTATGAACTGACAAGGTTCTGAGTAATGGTGAATCACAGCTCGATATTTCACTTAAACCTCAGACACAGAGCTGGCTCCTGCTGCAGCTCTTTCTGGGTCATACGAATTCATCAGAGAATTGCTCATGGCCCTCAGCCCCGAGCTAGGATGGAGAGCTGGATGAGGCCAAGGTCAGCCATGCCCAAGGAGAGAGGCTGCCGTGCATCGGAAAGATGCTTCAGAGGACAAAGACATCAGCCCAAGTGTTGGGCAAGCAATGGAAGGCAGTGGGGGTGGATTTCTGAGAATATAGAAAAAGAGAATAAAAATTCTTGCTTGATTGTGCAGGAAATGGATGCAATAAAGGAGTCCAACAGTATGGACCTGGGTAGACATTGTCTTGGATTCACCTCGAAGTCCTATTCTTATCATCCTCATGTTGTCTCACTCCCTGGACACTTTCCCCACCTAGAGCCCTGTGTATGCTTAGAAGACTCCAACTCATCTTTCAAGAACCTGCAGAATGTGACCTTTCTTGAGATCCCTGCCTCAATTTCCCCAGAACTATTTAGTTTGAATCCATTTTTACCATGATGCTTTATAAAGATTTGTTTTTATTTCTACCTCCCCCACTAGACAGTGATCATCTCAAAAGCAAGGATGGTTCTCATTCATCTTTATACCACCAATTATTGGCATAGTGCTTAACAAATGCCTTTTGGATAGAGAGCTCAGAGTGAATAAATAGAAAAGGGAAGGAAAAATGAAAAAAGGGACGAAGGGAGGAGGAAAAAACTGGGAGAGTTTCATTTTTCAAGTCAACAAGATTATTTCTTAAATCAGATGAGATGATTCAGGCTGGGTTGTACTAGCAGGGAGAAAAGGGTAATTACATTTTAAATCTGCTTTGAATACTATTGATAAGACTCTACATTTTATGGGCTTTACTGACAAGAAAAATTTAAAAACCTGGTAAAAGAGTCAAAGAACGAATTTAAAACGAGATGATCTTGTTGTAGATAATATGCTACCCTGCAACCTTAGCTGCCTGCCTGCTTGAAGATTCTCAGTCCTTTGCTTGTCTGTTCCAGTGAAGCAGGATAGAAAAGAACTGTGCAATTTTGCTCACCACTTTGATCCCTCGGGGTGCTGGGAGACTCCCCTATTGAAGGAATCTGAGGGATCCTGACACGTTTCCAAACACCTACCTCACTACTGTCAAGATGGGCCCAGAACCTCCTGGAGAGATGAAATGAGGCAATAGAGTGGTTTGGAAGACCATACTAAAACTCTTTTCAAGGGGTGGCATGTGGAATGCCACAGCCCCTTCAATTTGAGAGCTTTGTCCTTCTGTATGCCTGAATGAGTTTTCCTCTTCTCACATCCAATTGGAATGAGGGTGCTCCAGAAGGCATTTCTACTCACAAGTCCTGCCATAAACACAGAGATGGCTCTGCATTAGCTTCTAGAGATGCTAAGGAGAATAGAGACTTTCTACCACCTTGATGTGTAACCATGGAGCAAGGGTCCAACTTGAGAGGAAGTAAAAGTCACTGGCTCACCTTGAGATTCATGAGTGAGGGTTTGGGGATGTGATAGTTAATTTTATGGATCAACTTGCTGGGCCAGGTGGTGCCCAGATGTCAGGTCAAACATTACAGTGGGTGTTTCTGTGAGGGTATTTTAGATGAGATTCCCATGTAAATTGGTGGACTTTGAGTAAAGCAGTTGTGGGTGGGCCTCATCCAATCAGCTGAATGCCTGAATAGAACAAAAACACTAGTGTCCCCAAGCAAGAGGGAATTTTCCAGCAGACTGCCTTCAGACTCCATCTGCAATATGAGTTCTTCCTGATTCTATAGTAGACTGCCTTCAGACTGGAACTGGAATGTTGGCTCTCCTATATCTGCACCCAGCAGAATTTGGACTTGCCAGCCTCCATAATCATGTGATCCAATTCCTTATAATAAATCTCTTTCTACACATATAACAGAACCAATTTCCTATTGGTTCTGTTTCTTGGAGAGCCCTAATATGGAGGCAGAGGGAGAGTGAATGATAGACTCACTGGCTGTCAATTTGCTGAGAAACTGAATATACAAATAGACAACAGCCAGACTATATATCAAAATAGAACCCTAACCCAGTCTACAGCAACTATTCCAGAAACCTAATCCATTATCTACAATAACCAGCCCAGGAAGACAGCTTGCTATCTATAAGTCAGATTGTAACAGATTAGACCACTATCTCTAGAAACCATCCCAGGAAGCCAGACTGTAACAACTGGCCCCAAACAGCCAAGACTTGGTTTATATCTGACAGCTTCCCTAATAATTGTCCCCACTTCCAACTCAGGACCAACCAGAGAGCCCAGTATGCTCCCCTAACCAATTACATAGATTGTCACACTATGAGATGGCCTGTCCACAGCTTTTCCATGCTAACAGCCTCCAATCAGGGCACACCTGAAGCCTTGCCTTTTATCCACTATAAATGATTTCCCACTCTGTGGCCTGCCTTTGAGTCTCTGTCAAAAGCAAATGATGATGGTTGATTCTCTTGATATAGTAAGCTCTAAATAAATAGTCTGTGCTTGTTTTCATTTGATTGATCTTCATTTACTTCCACATTACCTAAAAATGAGCTCTTGGAAACAACTCATCCAAGGGAATAAAGAGTTTGACCCCAGAGTTTGATTCAAGGACAGTGGAGCAGCCTCAGAAGGAAAAGATGATCCAGCATTCCCAGTGTCTGTCCCACAGATTGTCTTCCTGGGCAGCCCTCAAGAGAAGGGAACTACAGTAAAAGAGGAGCAAAGTGAAATCTTTCTCATGCTACCATCTCTCTCAGACTTCAAGAGTACAAGGGAACAGCATCACTATTGCCAACAACTTTCGCAGCAACTTTAACATTGACATGAGATGAAATCCTCAGGTGTCAGGATCCCCAGAGGTAGGACCCTTGCAGTTCACAGCAGATGCAGGAGAAATCTCCAAGCAGAGCAAAGACAGAGAAGATGGCAGATGCTATGGGTAACTAGGTCCTCCAAGCCTCATGAAATGCCAGAAAAAAGGAGTAGGACCTTGAGGGAATCTTTCAGGTAGAATAGGAGTGAGCAAAGTCAAAGAAAGCCTGTTTGCTGGTGATTATTGTAATCTTGGGCTTATCCCAGGCTGGCTTAGACAAGGAATCACAGGCTATACATAGAATTTTAGCAATTGCTTAGCTAAATTCATTGTAAAATCTCTCTTCTATATGTCTACTTTTCTATATTCCCCTTTTATCTGAATTTCCAATCTTGGTATAAGTTTCACAGAGTGATAAATGTAGGTCAGTCATGGTACCATGTCAAACAACAGAGACATTTATGTGTTTCATTGCTTATTAATGAAATAACACCATGACAGATGATACCTGTTTCAGAGAAAGTGTCATAGGAGTCAGCCCACCACAGTAGTATGTGAGCTCAACAGTCCCATCAACAAGTGAGTCAGGCAAGATATAAATGTTCATTTATTTGCATGCATGCTTGTCAAAGTTGATGAATATTCTCATTTAAAACAAAACAAAACTAAAAACAAAATTGTTGTATAGCAACCAGTTAGGACAGTTTTCTGAAATTGCTGAAATACCCAATTTAAATGAATATCTGTTTATAGATGTATTTCTTTTTCATATCATTTCCTTCATGGGTTTGATGGAGGGCATGTTGTTTTAAAATGCAGGTTTTATTATTCAGGTATGGTGAGGTCAACAGATGAGAAGGTAATGCCATTGATGAGAGTTTGTTACTCACAGTTCCCAAGACTGGGGCGGCATAAAGTGCCAGGAGTGGGGGTTTCCACTGGTCACGCACCAGGGTCAGTCAGGAGGCAGAGGGAATGATGAGGAAAATGCAGGCAACACCCTTTATTGTGGTTTCCACTGGAAAGAATGGGAAAGGCAAGGCAAGCAGGCTTAGAATCGGCTAGTTTGAGTAACTTTAGCAGGTTTTAGGGAATACAAACTGTCCCTGGTTGCCTGTTACCTGGTCCTGGGTGATTAGAGCAAGGGAATCCTTGCCCTAAGTGTGAAAGCCTGTAGAGGAGGTGGTGGGGTGTGGTCTTTGGGTTGGCTGGTTTGCATATGAAATGCACGCCACAGGCCAGTCCTTCACTACCTCTAGGAATTGACCAGCAAGCAGGGGCAGTTTCTCCAGGGTCAGCAGATGCCACAGCATTAAAAACACATGGCTAATACATGTGTGTTTTTACTCTCCAGTCCATAAGCCTCTGAAGAACAAAATTTCATCAAAGGAGCCTCTTCGCTGTTCTATAATATTACATATTTAGGGGGCTGTGATATTTATTTATGCACTAAGATGCTAGCAAGACTTCAAGGAACTTCAGCCTAATTCAAGCACACACTAATGCAGCCCTTACAGTAAACAATGAGGTCAGCATCCTTGGGCACAAAATGGGGAACTGGATGGATCCCACAACTCCTAACTCTTGGGTGTTTCCTCCCTGCTCCCTTTGTCTGTCTGCTTTCTCAATTTGCCCTGGGATCACTTTGTACTGAAACCTCCCATGAAATAACTCAGCTCTAGGCACTCTGCCTCAGCCATTTCCCATGATTTGATGGTTGGTTAATTTTGTACCAGTGGTGGGCTAGACTTGGCTTATGAGAGCCTGTTGTTAAATTTCCAGGAATGTCATGAGCTGGATGTTAAACATAGCCATTTTGAAAAATTGAATCATATAAACTAGCAATTAAATTAGTTATATTCAAACAAATTTAGTAAGTGCTCAAAACTTGGTACTGTCAACTTATTTTATTATTTTATTATAATTAAATTATTTTACTACATCTTACCACTGCCTACACTCTTGAAGCTATTTACATCTATCGTGTCTGGATGATGGAAACACTTATATAGTGTATTTAGGCATCTAACTACCAGGCATCCCTTTCTAATGACATGTTCGCAAGTCATACTGGTGACTTGAAGTGAATATATTTAGACCATGGAAATCAGCAAAGACCATAAATCAAGATAAGATGGAAAAAAATATTAATACTGCAGATAAAACTTAAAAGCTTGTACAAAAAGATCTATAACCATTACATCATGAACAGCACCAAAAAATGACAAAGCATTCTTCTAGTATTTAAAAACTATTATCTGATACAGCCAATAAGTCACTTGCATCATTAATGAACAAGGTCCCATAGAGGTCTTGCTTGTTTCACTTTTGTTTACTCCTAATGTAAACAAAAATATCTTCATGTTGGAACTCTACTAGTTCATCATTTGCAACCAGAAGTTAGGTATGAACACAGGAATTTGGTAAAAATCAACAAAAGTGTTCTACGAAAATCAATAGCTGTAAGGAATTTCAAATAAAGTGTATTACATATTTTATTTTGATTTGTTAAGTTGTGTGCTATATAGCCGTTACATCAATAAAATTTATGTTTTTCCTGAAGAGCTAATTGCTATACATTTACCAGCACACAATTGCTTTCCGCTATTCCAAGCTTCAATTTCTTAGTTGATAAACTAAGAGGTTGTTTTAGATGAACTTTGTTTCCTTCCAATTCTAATTCTTTTTTTTTTATTTAATTTTGTTTTAGGTTCTGGAATACGTGTACAGAACGTGCAGGTTTGTACATAGGTAAACGTGTGCCATGGTGGTTTGCTGCACCTATCAATCCATCACCTAGGTATTAAGCCCTGTGCGCATTAGCTATTTGTCCTGATGCTCTCCCTCTTCCCACCCCCTCAACAGGCCCTGTTCCCCTGTGTGTTGTTCCCCTCCCTGTGTCCATGTGTTCTTATTATTCAGCTCCCACTTATGAGAACATGTGGTGTTTTGTTTTGTATTCCTGTGTTAGTTTGCTGAGGATCGTGGCTTCCAGCTCCATCCATGTCCCTGCAAAGGACATGATATTCATTTTTATGGCTGCATAGTATTCCACAGTATATATGTACCACATTTTCTTTATCCAATCTATCATTGATGGGCATTTGGGTTGGTTTCAGGTCTTTGCTATTGTGAATAGTGCTGGAATAATTCTATGATCTGGAATTATTCTTACCTTATAGTTTAAAAAAAAAATCTTCTACTCTTAATAGCTGACTGAGCAGCAGATGATTGATGATTCATTTCTGAAAAGAGGATTTAAGTAAAACCAAGGGAACAGCTAGCTTCCCAAGGCCTCAACATGAGGAGGTGACATACCCCTGACCCCTGTGCTTAGTGGCCTCCTTGGAATGCCTTCCAGAGGTCACTGTCATGAGTTCCTCACCAAAATCCCCTAGTGGGCATAAGGCAGAAGTCCCATTCATTAAATAAATATTTTTTGAGTACCTACCATATGTCAGGTGCATTTCTGGGCACCAGGGTTGCAACACTGGTGTCCACTGCCTCACGGAGCCTATACTGTAATGAGGGCAGATGCATTGTTACAATAGGCAACAGGCTACAATGAGAACAGCACAGATTAAGAAGGCATAACCTTTCATCTATGCCAGGTGCGCATAAACTTTTTCTATAAAGGGCCAACAAATAAATATTTCAGGCTTTGCAGACCACTTCTTCTCTGTTGTAGCCGCTCAATTCTGCTGTTGCAATGCAGAAACAGCCATAGACAATTAACAATAGGCATGGCTATGTTCCAATGAACCTTTATTTACAAAACCAGGGGACAACACTGCAATCTAGGCTACAGTTGGATGATCCCTAATCTAGGCAGCCAGTAGATTGTTCAAGAACATGAGATGTAAACTGGGCAGGAGTTGGCTGAAAAGAGGGGAGAGAGCCATGTTACAGTAGAGGGAGATGGGGGCCAGATTTGGAAGGTCTTTTGACTTTCAATGGAATGCAGTTTAGCCACCCTCTCCCACTCCAGCCAAGAAGGCACAACCAGGCTCCCCAACACCCCAGGGCCAGGCAATGACCCTTATTTCTCAAACCTGGAAGAGCACACCCCATGTCAGCTTGCCCCCCACATAGACATTATCCTCACTCTTCTCAGGCCCTAATAACCCAGACCTACCTGCCCTCTTCCCCACACCATCCCCTGTGCCAGGCTGGGCTGTTCCGCTACACGTGTGTCCTCTTCACTTAGCCCAGGGCCCATCACCTCACTCTGAGTCACATGGCTCCCCTATCTGGGATGCTAACTTCCCAGGCCCCACCCAGTGGCTTTTGGACTGAGCTGTTCAAGAAGGAAATGAGAAAACATAACACAATACAATTTTCACACCAAGAAAGCAATTATAGCTTACAATACCATAATATTACCTAAATATTCCACTCATATTTGAAATTCCCCAATTATCCTCAAAATGTCTTGCTTAGCTGTTTTGTTTTTGTTTTTCCAATCCAAGATCCAATCAAGAACCCCACATTGAGTTGGTAGTCATAGCTCTTCAGCCTCCTTTAGACTAGGACAGTCCCCTTCCCTGCCTTTGTCATTCATGACCTTAACATTTTTTAAAAGTAGAAACCAGTAGTCAGGTATAAAGTCCATAACCTGGGTTTTTCTGATTGTTTCCCCATGATTCAGTCTGGGTTAGCGCTTTTTTGGCATGAGTACCACCAGGTGATGCTGGGCACTTCCCATGGCATCATATCAGAAGATGCAGAGTGTCACTGCGCCCCATTACTGCTGTCCTGTTCAGTTTTCACTACAAATTCTGGGCTGTACCATTAGTGTGTTGGACAGTATCCAGTCACTGATTTTTTTTTTAATCGCATTGACTTCAGCCCATTAATATGCTGTGCCATAGTGTGTCTCCCCTCTACTCCCTCTGAAGCTGCCTTTGCAAAGATTATGACAGTGAGAGAAGTCTTGCATGGCTGACTCCATCCTGCCTCTAGCCTCACAGGCTGGCTCTCTCTGATCATTCCTCACCATAGGTCAAGCTAAACATGGGAAGAATTTAGTTTATAGTTTAACTTCGAAGCAAGGATAATAATAGTCCCTCCTTAAAACTGCTCCCTCCTTGTTTGGGGGCTGAAACTGCCTTTGTAAGATGAATGAAAGGCCACAAGATTAGGATTATGGGGAGTGGCTTGAGTTCTGCTACAACATAAGCATGCCTTCTATAACCCCTTACTACTCAGCAGTTATGTGGCCAGAGGTCACAAGATCTGTGACTTTCCCAATTGCTCCTATAGATAACAGCACTACTGTAGAACCTAAGATTGGTTTTTTGAGGTTTTTTCCAACTGACCCGACCCAGTCTCCTGACTCCTGATTCAACTGGTTCTGTGGCCCCACCCAGAGGTGGATTCAGCCTACAAGGACTGGTTTCCACACCCTACGATTTCATCCTCAATCAGTCAGCAGCACTCATTCCCTAGGCCCCTGCCCACCAAATTTCCATAAAAATCCTTATCTCCAAGCCTTGGGAGACTGATCTGAGTAATAATTCTGTGTCCTGCGTGGCCAACCTCATGTCAATTTACTTTACTACAATGCTGTGGTCTTGGTGGATTGACTTTGTCTGTGCAGGAAGAAACTATCAAGAGACTATACCTCCAGCTGCCCAGCATGGGCAGACCCCAAGTAGGGTGAAGGGAGTATCCCAGGCCAGGGGATGGGAGACCAAAAAGGGTAAGGAGAGATTACCAGTGGGAGGGCGGCACAGAGCAGGGTGTTGGAGCCTAATCAGAGTGAACAGGGAGTCAGGCAGGAGGTGCTGGAGTCTAAGTATGAGGAGGAAGGCATTTTTGCAGAGGGAAGCCTGGTGCAGGGTTCAGAAGCCAAGCAGAATGAGGAAGGCATCCAAGAGGTGTGGGTAAGACTTGATGCAGGAGCCCAAGGAAGGTGGGGAGGATATTCTGGCACAAGGTATCTGCACCCAAGCAAGGTGAGAAGGGCATCTGAGGCTAGGGACAGCCCAGTGCAGGGAGACGGTCTGGGCAGGGTGAGGTCATCCACATAGGAACGGGCACATCATGGCTTCTGCATGGTCCACAAGCAAAGGGAAGAGGCATCCCAGTGGTAGAGCAGCTCAACACGAGGTGCCAGAGCCTAATCTGGGTGAAGAGGGCATCCCAAAAGGGGCAAATGGCAATAGCAGTATAGCAGATTAGTTACAATGTGGCTGCATAAAATAGGAAACTTTTGTTTTTTAATTAGAGCAAGTTTCTCATGGTCAGTAAAGAGACTTACAATTACGGTAAAAAAGAAAACAAGAATGAATCATGTGGTTTTGGGTTGAGTGAGATAACTGTGTGAATTTGTGTTTTTTAAATATATGTGTGTGTGTATGTGTAGATATGTGTGTATATACATATGCACACATATACACATACATATATGTATTTATATATAAATATATGTATATGTATTTATATATAAATATATGTATATTTATGTATTATATGTATATGTATGATTTAAATATATATGTGTGCATGTATATATTTCTGTATACATACACACACTGTATATACACATATATACACACACACATATATATACATGTAGATATAGAAATACAGTAATATGAATGTGTGTATTTTTATACATTATACATGCATAGTTGTATTCCCAGCTCTGCCCACTGAGAGGGCCTAGAAGCAGGGACTTACCAAGAGCATTTAGCACACAGAGCACCCAGATTGTGATTTCTAAATGCCATTATTTGCCAAAAAGCAGCAAGGGCTCTGGGAAAAAATGGCTGATTCCAGGGCTAGGGCAGGTAATGTAGCACATGGACAGCTTGCTGTGCCAGAGTGACAAGAAGGGCTGAAAGAATGATTGGGACACTTCAAAAAGGTCCAGAAAACAGCTTTAAGGGGCATCCACTGGCCACATATTGGGCAATTTGTGCATCAAATAAGTGAGAATAGCAACGGATTATATCCTATTCAACAAAATAAGAATCCATAAGTTCATACTGATAAAAATGAACAAATAAAGAAGTGAAGAAATGGAAATTTTGATAAAGAATAGGATATTTAAATGGCCTCAAAGTATCTCGTATCTCCCTACAAATATATATAGAGAGAGAAATATTACAAAGAAGAAAATAGTACACCTAATTTGAGAAGCCTGGCAAACACTCATCTAATCAAATGATCAAAGTAAATGTCATCAGTAATGAAATAAATTGAAATGATGCCCCATCTCACAGCATCCAATGAGACAAGTCCTACATCACCTCTGTGATGTTACTGCCAAAGACATAACCCAAATCTTATTGTGAGGGAACAGCAGACAATCCCATTGAGGGACATTCTATGAAATTACCTGCCTGTAATCTTCAATGTGTCAAAGTTATGAAAGTGAAGGAAAGCATAAGGAACTTTTGCACATTGAAAGAAACTGAAAATATGTGAAAACTGAATGTAAAGGTAGTTCTAGACTAGGTCATTTTACTATAAGCACATACTTGGGACAACTAGCAAAATTTGAAGGAAATCTGAATATCAGATGGTAGCAATACATCACTGTTAATTTCCTCATCTTGATTGAATTGTGGTTCTGTAGTAGACACTTATCTGTAGGAAATTCACACTAAAATATCCAGGAGTATAGGACATCATGTTTTTTGTTTGTTTGTTTTTAAGACAGAATCTCGCTCTGTCGCCCAGGCTGGAGTGCAGTGGTGTGATCTTGGTTCATTGTAACCTCCACCTCTTAGGTTCAAGCAATTCCCCTGCCTCAGCCTCCTGAGTAGCTGGGACTACATGCGCACACCACCATGCCTGGCTAGTTTTTTTCTATTTTAGTAGAGATGGGGTTTCACCATGTTGCTCAGGCTGGTCTCCAACTCCTGACTTCAGGCAATCCACCCGCCTCGGCCTCCCAAAGTGCGAGGATTACAGGTGTGTAGGGCATCATGTTGACAACTTATTTTCAAGTGGCTCAGAAGAAATGTCTTTGTACTGTACACACATACACACACACACACACACACACCCCTACATACATAGTATTATGATTATGTAGGAAAATATAACTGTGCTCTTGGGAGATTACATGCTGAAGTATTTAGGGGCAAAATATGATGTCTAAAATTTACTTCAAATGATTTGACAGAGAGAAAGAGAAGGTAGCAAAACGTTAGCACTTGATGAAATCTGGGTGAAGAGTATGCTGGGTTCATTCTTTCAACCATTCTGGAGGCTTAAAAAGTTTCCAAATAAACAGCAAAGGAGAGGAGAAAAAAATGAGAAAAAGTGTAAACAATAAAGTTTCTAGGAGTTCTTAAGTGGGGGGGAAATGAATGAAAACTGAGAACTGGAGATCAGGCTTTTAATGCTGTTCTTGCCTTGCTTTGTGGTGCACTTCGCGCTCTTTAAAAATAAAAGAGAGTTACACGGGAAAAAGTTTGTCCTGGTGTTATAAAGAGCTTAGCTGTATCCTAGCTTTCATTAAACTACCTCCTACTGCCACCAGATGTACCGGGCCCACACCTCTCCCTCTGCACGCAAAATACCATCAACTCTTACTTCTTCCTGCCCGCTTCTGGGTGAGCCAAAGCAGGGCATCCCTGGGCCTCCCACTTCTCCCCACTGGATCTGTATCCTCCTCACCCGCGCAAAGGGTGACGGGAGGCATGAGTGACGGATGGCTTCAACAGGAAGGGCCTTCTTAAAGCTGTGCTGGAGACAAAGTTGTTTTATTCCATAGACATGAAGAGCTCAATTCCTATAGCCTAGAAACTTTCCAGAGACCCACAGAAACACTTGAGATCTGCAAAAAGTTTTTCACTTGAAAAAGAAAAATGCACCCTTGACATCCAGGAGCCGGCCTGGTGCTATCAGCTAAGCCTTGGTGTTCTCTTGCTGAACACAATTTCACAGAAAACCAACTTCAGATATTGTCCATTGCGTAACAACATTGGATCAAGACAAGACCCCTTGGTAATCATGGCAAAACACAAACAAAGCATGAACTTGTCCAAGCTGAAACATACCAAACACGCCCACCACCCCTTATTCTCACTAAAGTCAGTGAAGAGGGCTGCTTTATCAATCACAGGTTTAGCCTCCATTAGTATACTCTCTTTCCAGATAAGGTTTGTGGAGATACCTAATCACTTCCTGACAGCATCCAATCCAGAGCAAAGCCTCACTTCTCCAAACTCTCTCTCAAATCACCTGACACCCAACACAAGCCCAAACGCCATGACAGGTCTTCTATCACACCCTCTTACTGAGATGCCCCATGGTTTCCATGGTATATATTATCCCTTGCTGAAACAAGTAATAAATCCAACTACTTTAAATACAGATGTGTTCCTGGAGGGCTTCGGGTAAAGAACATTGATAAGCTCTGCAGCCTGCAAAAAAAAATTGACCCCAGAATACTAAAGAAATACTATTTCTTTAGAAAACAAATTGGTAAATATTAAGTAAAATAACACTATCTCAATTTCCTTTATTATTACATTTATAATCCATAACGTGTTATGACCTCTGAAAATAATTTGTGTGTTAGATTTAATTATCTCACTGCATAAGAATTCCCAAGTCTGCCAGCTGATTACCGAGAAATCATGGCCAATTGTAAACTAAACAAGTAACCAATTTCATGCACAACCTCCTGGTTGGCCGTTGGTTGTGTCATGCAGACTTGGTGCAGCCAAGGCCGACCAGCATGCTGCCTCCCTTATCAACGTTATTTCCAGGCAGTTCAGTGTCTGGGCCCAGCCTGCCCTGTCGGCCTCCTTGCCCATAGGATCTGATTTCTGCCAGCTAGGCTGACCCTTCCACCTCTCTATTATTTGGGGATGTTTTCCTGTTGTTTGATCTCACTGATGCCCGCACTCTGGCCTCAGCTGTCAGTCACGTAAAACTGTTAGCTCTTCTCTGACTCTTGACCTTCTCGCCTCCTCCCTGCTGCCAGGGGAGTCCTTTGCTAAGCCCAAGCCTTCCTTCAGTGGTACCTTTCCTTCAACCTCACCTCCCTCTCTCCTGCCAGCCACACAGAGGAAGTCAGCCAGCCAGGCACAATGGAAGCCATCCTCAATGGAGGAATTCTCATCTAAAGAAAAGCCTCTGGAGGAACTTTATTTTCCTTCAACAGTCACATTTCTAGGAAAAAAAAAAAAAAACCTAGAGCCAGAGATTCTGAGACTTTCCGGATGTGGAAATGGAACTTGGAAATGATTGAGTTCAGTCCTGCCATTTTCCAGATGAGAAAACTATGATATCCATGGTTCAAGATTTTTTTCTGCAAGACTAGGATGCCTGATTTTGCCTTTTCCCCTTAAGTCTATTGGTTTTACAATTTAGTAAGAAGAAAAAAAGTATGTTTCCTTTTTTTTTTTTTTCATCAAACTTTTAAAAAATACAACCACAACTGTGAAATGGTACATGATTTTTTTAAGGCCCCTATAAAAGGCAGCACAGTATGAATTATATCTTCATCAGTTCAGGTTATGAAATTACTCCAGAGAGTTATCCCTACGGAGACTGGCAGTGCATAGACTGTAACTCAATGGAATTCAATTCCACCCCGAGTTCACAGAAGGTAATTGATGGAAGGAAGCAATAGAAATTGCCTGAACATTCTTCATGCATAATGTCTCTGTTTCCCCCACAATCTCATTTTGCACACAAAACAAACAAAACACAATTCAATCTCCCAAATTGTGTGGCTCCAATTGTTTGCTTCCTTTTAAAAAATCATCCAACCCACATCACCCACAGCCACGGCTCTCCTGTGGGGCAAATTAAGTCTAGTATTGGCAACACGTTTGACCTCCATCCCCCACTCCCCTCCTGCGTCCTGGACTTCCAGCCGTTCTTTGTTTCAGGTGGATCCTTTGTTTGGGGCCATGACAAAAGCACAAGAATTAAACTTTACCAAGAAAAGACCAGCAAACTTGACTTTGATTTCACGTTCCAGGCAATTTGAGAGCAGAACAGCAGATTCCTTTGCCCTTCTTTGCAGCATCTTGAGCAAAACAATTAACAACAACAACAAAAGTTCTCCATACTGACAAGAAAAATGAGATGTAAAGGGTATAGCTCACTAAGTACATAATCAAAATATCTCATTTAATCGCTAGTTTCTCCCAACTCAGAGAACAATTATCATGACACACACTGACATGACTTCAGGGCCCACTGGGAAAACAGACCCAGAAGAAACACAATTGTGTGGGCTTGCATAAGGGTCTGACCCAAAGTTGTGGCTGACCCCTGAGAAGGGTGATCCTCCCCCTCAAACCTAGTTACAACATTCAAGGTAATGGGACAACTTGGATATCATCCAGGCAAATAGAAATTCTCCCTGTGATTGGAGATTCTGGGCAGTGCTACTACCCAAACTCTCTTCTTGGGTACCCAGAGCTTGGTGTCTAAGCTTGGTACACAGAACTTGCTGCCAAATTGGTTGGGTGTGGTGGCTCACACCTATAATTCCAGCACTTTGGGAGGCCAAGGTGGGCGGATCACTTGAGGTAAGGAGTTCGAGACCAGCCTGGCCAACATGGTGAAACCCTGTCTCTACTAAAACTACCAAAATTAGCCAGGCGTGGTGGCTCACACCTGTAATCCCAGCTACTTGGGAGGCTGAGGCATGAGAACCGCTTGTACCTGGGAGGTAGAGGTTGCAGTAAGCCAAGATAGCACCACTACACTGTAGCCTGGGTGACAGAGCAAGCTCTGTCCCCCCTCAAAAAAAAAAAAAAGAAAAAGATCTTGCTGCCAAATTGACAGCAAGTTCTGGGTACCAAGTTGGGGGTCCATCCCTTTTGAGGCAGGACCCCAAGCAGTGGAAAGAGGTACAGAGTCAGGTCTAGACCTCTAGGATGAGCAGAATGGCAAGGTCTTGGCAAGTGCATTACACTTGACTCCACAATTTTTTTATTTTGAGACAGAGTGTTGCTCTTGTTGCACAGGCTGGAGTGCAATGGCACGACCTTGGCTCACCACAACCTCCGTCTCCTGGGTTCAAGTGATTCTCCTGCCTCAGCCTCCTGAGTAGCTGGGATTACAGGCATGCGCCACCACGCCCAGCTAATTTTTTGTGTTTTTAGTAGAGACGGGGTTTCTCCACGTTGGTCAGGCTTGTCTTGAACTCCTGACCTCAGGTGATCCACCTGCCTTAGCCTCCCAAAGTGCTGGGATTACAGGCGTGAGCCACTGTGCCCGGCGTGACTCCACAATTAAGGCAAGACTGAGATGCCAGGAACCAGGGCAGGAATCCAATAGGAGGATAGGGGCAGCCACCCATAGCTTCCTCCAGACATCAAGCTGAGGGGTTGCATACTGCTTCTAGCTCTGCCCACGTGAAGGGATGAGATCTGCAAATATGCAGCTCAAGGAGTGCAGAGTCTCCATGTAGGGTGTGAGCAGGCAGAGGTTGAAAACAAACATAAACCATCCGGGTACATCTATGTCTCCTTTCCCTCCTCTGTGAATATGAAAAAGTGAAGCACGAAGCAGGGATTATTTCTAAACTTGTTAGCTAGATCCTGACAGTTTAGACGTGAGGTATTTCTAACCTCTGTCATTGTAAATTCTGACTCGATGTTTTTCTCTCACTGAGAATCCCTAAGTGTTTATTCTTTTTTTGTCTTGGGTTTTGTTTCCCACTAAGTAAAATTTAAGGAAGGAGTCTAAAGATTTGGTTTCAGACCAATTATCTCAGGTGGTTCGTTAAACTGAGGTCTGTAAAGTGAATCTATAATCGAAGGATGTTCCAAAGGATGCTGCTGACAGAGAACAAAGTGACAACTCAAGCTTACAAAGGTCAATTTCAGTGCTTTTTAGTTAATGCCAAAAGCAACTTGAATCAGCATTGAAACTTTCTTCTAAAGGGCCGTAAGAGTAGGTGTAAATCCATCTTTTATTTTAATTCATTGGTTTACACTGCATAGATTCATTCTCCTCTTCCTACTCCCACACCAGTTGAAATAAATTCAGTTGTTTCTGTCTCAGAGGAAGGTCACATCCATTCTAACTGAACAGGGCCTAAGGCTGATTCTGGAAATGACTCTGTAGCAGAACATACCTGCTAAATATTTGTGGTGTCTTTAGACAGATAGAATGTAGCAGGTTCAGAATAAAAGAAATATAGCACTTTCTTTTTAAAAATTTTTTTACATTAAAAAAATTTTTTATTTTGTAGAGTCAGGGTCTCACTATGTTGCCAAGGCTGGTCTTGAACTCCTGGGCTGAAGCAGTCTTCCCGCCTTGGCCTCTGAAAGTGCTGGGATTACAGGTGTGAGCCATCACACCTGGCCCAAAATAGAACCCTTTCAAAAGCCTGTTAGTTTTGTATAATTTTAACAGAGGCAGAGATATTCATTATTCATTATTACCCATTATTTTTTCCAGAAATGTTTCCTAAAAGGCTCTTATGTTCCAGATCAAGTGCTGTGTGCTGGGGATTCAAAGGTGAAACTTAGCCTTGCCCTTGAGGAGCCCACAGTCCAGGAGAGATTGAGGGAGACTCAGAGCTAAATAATGAAAACTCCCCATAAGGGAGACTTCTGAGAGGACAGCACTGATTGCCCAAAAGGCCAAAAAGGTTTCCTAGTGAACGTGGGGGTGAAGCTAATCACAGAGGGCATTTTTCTTTCTGAAATGAGAATAGACCTAAAAACAAAACAAAACAAAACAAAACAAAACCTGTCAACCATGAGGTCCAGCACAAGCTGAGAGTGACACAAAGCTGGCTAGGGCCAACGACAACCGCGAAAGCAGGAGAGGATCGAAACACGATGTAGGCTGAAAATACTTTTAAAAAATTGAAAATATTTTCAAAAGCAGGTGAGGAAACAAGAATCACTCGTTGATCCTTTTGATCAGGCCACATTGGGATGTGTGAATCTCCTGCTACTTTGAATTGATCAAAGTACTGATCATTTAACTTTTCTACTTACCCCGTAGCTCTTGGTTGGATTTTGTTCTTTGTGTGGACGGCTTGTGATTTAATAGCAAGTGTGGGTAGATTTCAACTGGGCTCTCTGCGTCTGAGCAGCCTCTCCTCTCAGCCTCATATAGCAGGTGCCACTACAGCCCTGGAAGGTAAATATGAATGTCACTAGACGTCTCTGAAACCACAGACTTTTAAAACTGACTTCCTATCAGACTCTGTAGGGCCCTGGTCTCTGAAGGTAAGAAATTTTCAACCCTCCAGTTCCTGTGGCTTTTGAGAGAACATCCCAGGAGGACTCTACAGGACCAATGATGATGGGTAAAATTAAATCAGCCCATGAGTCCCAAACATTGCAGTTACAGTTACAAGTATCATTCATTATCAATATACTCCCCAAGAATTAAATTGAGATGTATAAGTGTGCATATGCGTGTGCACACAAGTGTGTACGTGTAATCAATATGAGTAATTTCCATCCCGGGTCTGGTTTTTACACTTCATTTTTCCAGTCCCTGAGAGCCCTAAAAAATCTAGTGTCCCATAACCCAACAGAATGCTAAGAAGTTAATGCTTTTGTTGTTTACACTTATATCACACTTCTCTGTCACTTTCTTCTCTGGGACTCCTGCAGTAAGTATTTGGGTGCTAAACATTAATATTTTTTAACAAACAACATGTTGCAGAGTCATTTGTACCTTCCCATATGGTTGATATATAATATTCATCTTCTACCCCTTTCTGGGAAAATACAAAGCAATGACGTGAGATGCTTCAGTCTCAGGTCCCTGAACTTGCCAGTACATGACGGGGGGCCTTGGCCTTGGATGGAGAATGTTTTGCTCATCCTGGAATGTTCCTCTCCCCCTCACTCTAAGAACCTGGATAGTGGTCCTGAACTTCTGAATCCCTCCTCCTCACCAAGTCCCTTGGGGGTGCACCTCGTTCCTGAGAAGTGCTGCAGGTAGGTACCTTCTACTGGAAAATGGGGCAGAGGCCAAGGTAGAATGGAAAAGAGACTCCTGGGATTCACAATGAGGACATGGAGACCCTGAACTGTTGGATTTGAAAAAGGTGAGGGGCTCATTGAAAGGAAGCAACCAGCCAAAAACAGTGAAATTTGTGAACTTGTGTCATGTTCCAACTTTGTCACATCCTGTGCTTGCGAGGTGTGGATCAGACTGTAATTCCATCTGAACATGGCAGAAATGCAGTGGCTGACTCAGACCTGTATTTTAGCAAGTTCTGTGTCTCTTCCTTTGTAGTCTTTCTAATTGTGCTGCTGCCGTTGGCCGCCTCTCCAGCTTCCAGGGTGGCTGTGTGATTTCTAACATCCTCTGCTGACTTCCCAGATGCTGAGCCAATGCTACGTCCTTCCCACTTGCCACTGGCAAGACACAAGGACCTCCCATTATTCTCAAGTCCAGCATTCAGCAACCCCAGGCTTGAGTCCCAGCTCTGCCACCTATGACCTATGTGATCTTGAGCAAAAGTACCCAAATCTCCTTAGCCTCATTGTTTTTCCATGATAACATAGTCTCAATCCAATAGGAGTTTCGTAAGGACTAAGCGAGAGCAAGCTTTTTAAGTTGCTTGGCCCAAATCCCACCCTGAAGTAGTTCAATATACATGTGCTGTTTTTCACAGGATGATTTTATATTAGGTGGTTATATAGCATCTGTAACAGTCCACCTTCCCACTCTGATGTGGTGATTTTGGCAGAGGCAATGGCTGGGAATGAGTCTCCATGGTTAGGAACTTCGCTCTCCAGGATGACTCAGGGACCAAAACAGTCACGTTGTAATGCTAAGCCTGTGCGGAGCTTCTTAGGGGTAGGAGGCATAGAATACATCATGTGCCACTGAGCTAAAGAATTGCCATGCCATGCAGTGGTCACACTCTATTCTGTCAGTCACTGGTTTGAATAGACCTAGGAGAAATGCTTCCATACATCAAGACAGCCAGACCAAATCCTGATGCAAAGCCCAAGGCTAGCAGACTCAGAGCAAGTTCAAAAGGTGAGAAAAGAATGGAGTTACCTCGCTCTGTGACTGTGATGGTCTTAGTTAACCAATCTTGGGCCCCAGAATCCTTGGGACGGTCATGGTCAATTGAGCTGTGGATACCACACCCTTCACTGGGTCCCAAAATCCACTCAGGCTTCCCTTCCCACATGTTTCTGGAACACCCTCCATCTCCAGCAAGAGTTCTCAGATAGCCTGCCAATGAGTCTTGGTGTGGCTGGTCCCCAAGGTGGGCTGCCCAGCTTCAGAAGCCACCTCCTCTCTGGCCCTGGGACACCAGCCTTCTGCTGCAGGTCACCTCATCCTATAGCAGCTAAGCTCCTCCCTTCACTCACTGTCTTGTAAATGGACCAAGACCCTTCCCTTAACTCCCTGCAGCAATTGCTGAGACCAGATTTTGAAATTGTGGACAAGACTTGACTGATGCTATTGGGGCTAACAGGAGAGAAATATAACATAGACACTTGGAATACAACTGCAACGAGAGGGGGTCAGACCAGCCTTCCTGCTCAGTTTCCAGTCTTCTATGGTCCCCCAAAGACAGAGGGTGAGCTATGCTTCCTCTCCCTTCATCCCCTACCAAAAAGCCACACTCAGAGACCCAGATGTCCCTCAATCCTAACCCAAAATAAACATCACCCAGCAGATCACCATGTCTCAGTCTAAGACATCTGCCTCCAAGTTAAATTGCCTCCCAGTTCGACCCTCAGACCCGGGCTACCTGCCTCCACACAGGTTTAATCCAAGAGCCCACCCAGAGGCTTTTAGAAAACAATGATGTCTCCCCCAAAAGTAAATTGATGCATTCACAAAAATGGCTAGCAGCTTTTAAACCATTTTTCTAGTTCCTACTTATCAGGATTTCAAAATCTTAGAGCTGGTTGCACCAAGGACACTGTTAAAATAGGAGCTGCTCTATCACTGAAATCACTTCTAAAAAAAAGAAACTGCAAAGGACTCAGGTTTCCATCAGCCGAGCTTTCACGATGAGTGTCCTATGCAGGGCCATTTGGCCACATAGACACAAACCCTCTGCACTGAAGCGTCCTGTTCTTTGTTTCCATTCTTTCACGATGAGTGTCCTATGCAGGGCCATTTGGCCACATAGACACAAACCCTCTGCACTGAAGCGTCCTGTTCTTTGTTTCCATCCTTTCACTCCCTCCTCGGTGGCAGGGCTGTTCTCGCACGCTTTGTGCCCTGCGTAATTGCTCTGCTGAGAGCCGATGAGTCACCCATCACCACTTCTTTTTTTCTTTCTTTCCTTGCGTCAGCTGAAGTTAGTCAATATAATGTGCCACTATAATGTTCAGGATACTGTAAAGAAAATCTCTTATTTTTATTTTTATTTTTGTAAAAACTCCAGCTTAGCTGGTCTTTGGAAAATAACTGGAAGGATCTAGTATTTTCCGCAAGTTGAAGCACTCTCGAGATGTTTCCTATGTTTTAATTCTTTGGCAAATGCCAGTTTCTTATACGATATAGGAGAAAAGAATTGATTAAAAATATGTGTTTTGAATCAAAACTGACTCAGTTAAAAATATATATATGTAACTTAGTCATGCAACCTGCTAGGCACCATTTGTAGGTAGCTCCACGGAAGAGCTCCCTCCAGTTGGAATCCCATTTCCAGTTTGAGATACCTTAGCACATCTCCCAGCCCCTCCCCCCCACCAGGGTCCTGATGCCCCATCTATGGAAGCTGGACTTTCCCTATACGTGCCCAGAGCCCTGGGAGCAAGAGTGAGCTTTGGAGGGGACAGGGTAGGGAACCCCAGGGCTCCTCCCAGGGTTCTGGACAAAGAAGAAGAAAGTCCTGGAGTCCGTGAAGAAAGAACTAGGTTATTTATGGGAGAAATAAAACATCAGAAAGTACGTAAATATTTGAATAAACTTGTCTCAATAGCTTAATTGGAATATTAGTTTTGACATCTTTCATTCTCTCCCCGTCTTCACCAAACATCCAGCAAAGCTTGGGTAACTCCTTCCTGAGAGCCAGGGGATGTGGAGATGATTGAGATCTGACCTTTGCTCCTGAAAACTTACCCAGACCATAGGGGTCCAGTGACCACCATTGTGATGGGGATGCTGTGAACAAGGGAAGCAGAGCTTGCTAAGACAACAGACAGGACAGGAGGAGCCTATACAAAATGGAGAGATCAGAAAAAGTTTCGTTAGTGCCTGATCATTAAGTACCAGGCAATGTGCCCTACCAAAAAGAGATGCATGTCTACCAACATGCCACTTCCTAAATCCCAGCTCACATTTAACAAGCTCTTTTAGTGACACTAGAATTTTGTGAATTAGATTTGTACCAAAACTAGCCCCACTCTGATCCCCAGAACCACACAAGATGATGACAGCCGTAGGTGTGGAATCCAGCCTTCCTGGGAGAAGTAGGGCAGGAACAACCCACTGACAGCCAGTGTGAGAGCAGCATTTGCAGCCCGGGTTACCTGCTCCACACTGGTTCTGCAACCCAGCTTCCTGCCACAGACCTGCCCATCTAGGTCTGGGAACGCTGCGCGCACGCGCACACACACACACACACACACACACACACACACACACCCCAGATCTGGAGGGGCAGGTGCTTAATGCATTTTGTTCCACAGCAGGTGAGCAGCGCAATCTAATTCTTGACTCATAGATCAGGGTGGGAAGCGGACTTCCACTGAAAGCATGCCCTCCTCTCTCTGTGACGCCTGCATTCAGCCAGGAGCCCTGCGCATGAGATAGCAAGATTAATGAAAGTCTGACTAGCAGGCTCGTGGGCAGGGGGGAGTTCAGCCTATAATTGGAAAAATCAAGCAGTAGATCAGTGTTTTCCAAAGAGAAGTCTCCTTTGTTCTAAAATAGCAATTCGGTGTTTAGTTAAAAGACATGCCCTGGTGACCCCTAATAACTCTTAGCGGGTTCCTTTATGCCTCTAATAGAAGCTGCAGCTCTTTGGCTCATTTTAAATTACTACCAAGTGTTGTGTAGGTTGGGGCTTCTTGAAGGAAAAACAATTAATTGGAGAGGAAAAGCTATTCCTTAGCAACCACAGATAAAGGCAGTTCCCTTAATATAATCTGAGATGGAATCTAGCTCAGTAGAGCTGGGGCAAAAAATAGCTTTTCTCTGATCAAGGTGCCTGAGTTGCAATTAAAGGAAATTAGGGAGGCCCTGGCTTCAGGATGCTTAAGACCACAGACAGCATTGCCCATGGGGAACACCCCTCATGACAGCGGAACATAGACATAAAGGGGCATCCAGCATCATGCAGCCAGGACGTCAGGACATGGTCATTATCACAGTCCTTTGGCTAATGTGTATTTTTAATCCCCCTCTTTTCCCAATTACAATAAAGCTGAAAGGAGAGTGATTTTAGCAGTCTGAGTAACCATGTTGACAGGGTAATCGTCCACGATGACATTGGTTCTTGCATCTGCAGAATATGATTGAAATTGAATAGTATGCACTTAGTTATGCAAGCTCCATCCAAATAAGATTAGAGACAGGTTCTAAAATGCACTGTGAACTTCCAGATAAATAATAAGAACTTCCAGATAAATAATAAGAACTTCCAGATAAATAATAAAATAGGGAAGAGAGCACAATAAAGGTAAACACTATGGGACAAGGCCAGAGAGCAAAGTGAGCACAGCAAACACATGACCGTAGGGGCCCACGCAATTGTGTATGTGCATTAACTGAGGTTAGTATCCCAAATGCACTCACACTACACCCTGTAGTATGTAGCTCTGTGTGTGTGTGTATATGTGTGTGTGTGTACATGCACACTGAAGAAGATCCACCAGGTTGAGTAGCAATTGTGACCCACAGGGATCTACCCATAATTCCCACATTGGCTTTCTCTGCCTGCCTTAATGCAAGGCTCAGCAAAACTTCCCACTTTCTGGAAAGAATCTATTCCCATCTAAACAATAGTCAACTTACATCGATGAAAATTTCATAAGAAAGTTAGAGAAACTTTTTTTTTCCATCACGTATACCACAGTGAATGCTCTGAATCTTCATGTAATATTTGATTTCTCCCCAGCCTTTCATCAAGGGGTCTCTCATTTTCTCTTGCAGCTCTCATCCTCAAGATTCCAGTGTTTCAGCTCCAAAAATCCTCTTCTGGGCCTCCTATCTCACGCTTTTTTTCAATTGCATCCTACAAACTCACATAACTCCTTGTCCAGACTCACATAACAAAGATCCCAGTTGCAGGATCTGCTCATTTCGAGAAGCAGAAACTTGCTAAGTACAGTGCCTCATGCCTATAATGCCTATAATATCAGCTACTCAGGAGGCTGAGACAGGAGGATTATTTGAGGCCAGGAGTTTGAGACCAGCCTTGGCCGTACAGCAAGACCTTATCTCTTTAAAAATAATTTAAAAATTAGCTGGGAATGAAAAAAAAAAAAGCCAAGGTAACATATAAATAACCATAACATTTTGTCCTATCCAATTTATCAAGAAGGATTTTGGCATAGAGTTTGGAAATAACATCTGACAAAGCAACAGCCCATGGTTAACCCTGTATCTTGGTAGGTATGCATTTCAAAGGAACAGGGCAAGTTCTGGATAATATTTCTTCTAGAGACTTCCTTCATGATGTTGCAGGGAGTCCGTGACCACATTGATGTCTGCCTCTAGGTCACTGTCACTGCTACACAAACATCCAGGCCTGTTTCATCTTTACTTATCCCTTAAACAAAATGCAATCCAAAAAATCCTGGGGTTCTTCAGTAAGACCATGTTTGTTTTTAGTCGAGTTCACATCCAGATGTAAAAGGCTATGGCTTTTTTTGCCTCCAACATTCTCATTACTAGTCAGAAGTGTAAATTAATTCATGCTTAAAATAGGAAATGGCCTGACTGCCCACAACTCTCTGAGTGATTCATGAATCAATTGGACGGGGTTCTCTCTAATCTGTCCACACTCTCTCCCTGTTCTGTTTGTAACACTTTCTCTGCAGTGTTAGAAGTTAAGTCTGTGACCATTAACAGCAGAGACGGATCCCTCTGCTCTGGACTCATCAGAATGGTGCCCCCACCAGACAAACACACAAGCCCCAGGCCTCACTCACACTTAACCAATAAGGCAGGAACCTCAGAGACAAGTACTTTGCTGAGCTTGACAGAGTCCCAGCAGAAGTAAAATGCTGGCGATTTATATGGAGTCCCAGAGTTCATCCAAATATTAATTGGTATTAGAATTACGGCATTTTAGAGCTACAAGGGAGCTTATTGATGATGTAGTTAAACATCACAGAGTTCCTGAAGAGACTCAGGGAGAATGAGTGAATTAATTAAGAGACTTTGGCTTCTGTGAGCCAGAGAAGGGCCTGATCTCAGGTGGGCAGCTCAACTCTTGCTGGGCAACTGCAAGGGCTGTTCAGGCCAGAAAAGCCTGAGGGCCTGGGAGAGACTAGCTCAGAATCGTGTCATATTTAGTAGGCAGAATAAATGTCCTCCTCTGAGACCACTGAATAAAAATCAAGTTGTTTTCCCAGAACCTTCCTTCTCTGGTCACTTCCTCAAAATGAAGAATTGCCCGTGGCCAGGAGAAACTGTAGGTGGAGAGATGGAACCCTGTGGGAAAGTTCCTGTCAGTTCTCAACCTGGAGAGGTCATTAAGGCTCCACCAGCCTCAGAAACAGGAAGGAGGATAATAAGAACCAATACTTGTACAGGACTTAGAATGTACCAGACGCCCTATAAGTGCTTCACATACGTGACCCTACGTACCCTCTTCTTCCAAGCTTGGGTTTGAGCCCAGCAGTCTGTCTCCTGGGGCTGCTCCTAACCCCTTCAGGTCCCATATCACCTGAATGTTGAGTTTTAGGAAAGGACTGAGGTGACTCACATACAGGATATGCCACAGCCTGGCACCTCAACAAACATGGAATCTGTCACCATTACTGCTGCTATTGCTATTTTTCTTCTCCAGTTCGGTAAATGTTAATGGCAGGGGCATAACCTCATCCCTGGGGGATCTCTCCTCATTGGCTTACTTTGCTCTCATCTCAAACCTTTCGGAGGCTGGAATCAGGACCTATCCATTCAAATTCCAGATGTGTTACTTGCGCCTAATTGCAGAACTCCTCCCTTTGCTCTGATACAAACTTAAAGAGCAGGGAGGCTGAGGTTCTGAAAGAACTAAACCTTTGAAATTCCAATGAGAAGATTAAAATGTGAAACCACTTAAGGGCCTGCACTTTGACAGACTGTCTGTCAGTGTGACTCAGCCATCTGATCTTCCTGGGCCTGAAGGAAAAGACATTTTTGTCCTTCCCTCAGGTAGATAACTCACTTCCTTGAAACACGTCACTGGTGTGGAAAAGTGGGTTTGAAGAAAATCATTCTTGACATCTCTATTTGGCAGCAGTGTTTCTACAGTGCTACTATTCATCCTTGATGCAAAATTGTGTGTTTTGATCTTGGCCCTACCCTCAATGACAAAATTTCAAAGAGATAGAAAACTAGGCTAGAGTTTCCCTAGTTATGAGATTTGCAAATGTGTAATGGAGTTGAATCTTCAAGGCGTGCTCTTCCATCAAGCTACATAACCCCAAAGGCACCATGTCTGGGAAGCCACCCACAGTGATTTTACACACTTGTCGTAATATGAATGTGAGCACACACAGTGCACCAGTCACCCTTTTGCAATGAAATACAGGATTACAATTAAATAACATACTTTTATGAAACACAAATGATAACCACTTGCTTTTTAAATGAGAAATAACAAAAGTTGAGACCAGAAGTAAAGAACTGCCGTATGTAAGCACCAGTTGGGGGCTACTTCCTTTGAAGCCTCAAGGGCAGCCAGTGAGAGCAGACAGAACAGAAACTTTGAAGCCAGACAGACTAGAGTTTCAATCCTGAAGCAGATCAATTTCTCCGCGTGACCTCAGGCAAATCACTGGATTTCTCTGAGCCGAAGTTTCCTCATCTATTTAAATAATCCTTTTCTGGGGTCATCACAAGGCAAGATCACATGTCCTCACACAGGGTGAACAATTCATCAACAGTGCTTTCCCTTCTTTCTTGGAATTCAAATGGACTAGGGTGAGGGAGTGGTCACTGTTATTTGCATAGGCATGGGGGGAGGCAAGAAGCTTGGGGGAAAGGGAAAATGTGCAGTGTGCTCTGCCCCACTGAGGGAAAGTGTATTAGCCTGTTCTCATGCTGCTATAAAGGACTGCCCAAGACTGGATGATTTATAAAGGAAAGAGGTTTAATTGACTCACAGTTCCGCATGGCTCGGGAGGCCTCAGGAAGCTTACAATCATGGCAGAAGGGGAAGCAAACATATCCTTTGACGGCAGGAAGAAGTGCCAAGCAAAAGGGGGAAAAGCCCTTTATAAAACCGTCAGATCTTGTGAGAACTCACTCACTATCACGAGAACAGCATGAGGGTAACTGCCCCGATGGTTCAATGACCTCCCACCAGGTCCCTCCCACGACACATGGGGATTATGGGAAGTACAATTCAAGATGAAATTTGGGTGGAAACACAGCCAAACCACACCAGAAGGGAAATCTCAGAAGAACCCAGAATTTGGGCTCCCCCGGACTTTGTCCCTGGTGCAATCCTTCTACACTTTAAACTGCAGAGCATCCTATCCAAGGACTCCTTGCTGAGGCTCCTCCTGCCCAGGACATCTGAGTGTCCCTGAACACTCTCCTCTCAGATCACTGCAGCTCTCAGGGTCCTGGCTCCTCTTTTTCTTCTTGTGGGTTTAAAAAAAACAATTCTAAAGAAGAACAGAGGTTTTCTGTTTTATCTTCACACATAACCAGAGAAAGACTTGCTATGGTTTGAGTATTTGATGTCTCCAAACCTCATAGTGAATTCTGATCCCCAATGTTGGAGGTAAGGCCTGATGGGGGTGTTTGGGTCATGGAAGCAGATTCCTCATGAATAGCTTGGTGATGTCCTATGGTCATAAGTGAGTTCTCGCTCAATTAGTTCCAGTGAGAGCTGGTTGTTAAAAAGAGCCTGGCCCCTCCCCACCATCTCTCTCTTGCTTACTCTCTCTATGTGATCTCTGCATATGCCAGCTCCCTCCACCTTCCACCATGAGTGGAAGCAGCCTGAAGCCTTAACCAGATACAGATGTCAGCACCATGCTTCCTATAGCCTGCAGAACTGTGAACCAAATAAACCTCTTTTCTTTATAAATTACCCAGCCTTAGGTATTCCTTTATAGCAACACAAATGGACTAAGACAGAACCTAACAGTATTTTATTTCTTGTTTTCCCTTTCTCATCCTCCTTGCCCTCCTCCCTGACTCATCAGTTTTTCTTGATTTTTCATCTGCTTTGAAATGAACAGGGCTGGTGTTCCCAGTTGAGGACCCAGGCAAACACATGTAGTGTGTGTCTATGTGGGGGCTGCTCACATCCACCCACACTTCCTGCTTCAGCTACTTCTTCCATGGTTTCCCTTCCCTCAGTGGGGCAGAGTACACAGCACATTCTCCCTTCCCCCACGCCTCTTGCCTCCCCACATGCCTACCCAAATAACAGAGACCACTCCCCAGCTCCAGCCCTCCCCACCCTCCCATGCCTCTTCAGCCACTTAGGGGAAGGTGTGGATCTCCACAAGCTGTGAAATTAGAAAGTCAGTTGCTATATACCCATGAAAATGTAGATGACAGCAGTGAGACTCAAACAGTTTCAATGGCATAACTTGATAGTTGCAAAAGAGAGCTGTGTAGTGAGTAAATGGTGGTCTCCCAAAATACATACGTCCCTGTCTCAGAACCTGTGAATGTGGCTTTTTTTGGAAGACGTGTCTTTGCAGATGTAATTAAATTAAGGATCTCATGGTGAGAGCATTCTGAGTTATGCAGGTGGGCCCTAAATCCAGTGATGAGGCCCTTATAAGAGTGAGGCAGAGGGAGATTATGCAGACAAAAGAAAAGGCTGTGTGAAGAAGGAGGCAGAGACTAGAGTGATGTGGCCATAAGTCAAGGGACACCTGGAGCCACCAGAAGCTGGAAGAGGCAAGACAGACAGAATCTCCCAGAGCCTTCAGAGGGAGCACGGCCCTGCCAACACCTTGATTTCACACTTCTGGCCTCCAGGACTGTGAGAGAATGCTTTTCTGTAATTTCAAGCCACCAACTTTACGGTAATTTGTTACAGTAGCCCTAGAAAATCAATATGAGAGCCTTGAAATCCAGCTCTGTTGCTTATAATGATAAACTATACGATCCCATACCATGACATCAGGACCACAGTAGCTTTAGAAAGGAATAGGGTCAAGGCCTTAGACCTCAGCCTCATCTGCCTTACCTTCCCCATGAGCAAGTGAAACCCAACAAACAAAAACCATTGGCTTTTCTGAGAGAGATCAGCCCAAATTGTAGGCTGAGCAAAAGTTCAAGGGCCCCTGAAAGAGACAAAGAGTCTGCATGGATGTTTGACATAATCAAACCATTCCTCTGCACAAACGGGGAGAGCCGCAGAGCATAGCTCACTGCAAATTGAGAGAGGACTGATTCCTTCCAGGCAATCACTTGAGCAAACACCAACTATTAAGTAATGATCTCAAGGTTGGGTACGGTGGCTCATACCTGCAATCCCAACACTTTGGGAGACCAAGGTGGGAGGGTCACTTGAGGCCAAGAGTTCGAAACCGACCTGAGCAACACAGCAAGACTCCATTTCAACAGAAAACAAAAAACAGTAATTAGCTGGGTGTGGTGGCGTGTGCCTATAGTCCTAGATACTTGGGAGGCTGAGGTGGGAGGAGAGCTTGAGCCCAGGAGGTTGAGGCCACAATGAGCTATGATCACACCACTGCTCTCCAGCCTGGGTGACAGAGTGAGACTCTGTCTCACTAAAAAAAAAAAAAAAAAAAAAAAAAAAAAGGAATGATCTCAAGAACACCCACTCTCTATTTGCTTTTCAAAAGCTTCATTCATACACATCTGAAAGGATAAAGCAAGTTTGCTCTTCCTGAAATATATGAGCCAGGATCATTTCCTGCACCTTTTTTCTATCCTATCACATCTTTTCTCCAGGTTCCCTGGTGGCCTCAAGTCAATTTCAACTCCTAAGCAGGAGGCTGTGCAATCACATGAATGTCACCCTCCTGCCACTCCTGGCTGTTGCCTGTGAGCAGCTACAAAGGCTCATCAGCCCACATATTGCCACTGTCTCCTCCTACCTCAAAAACTCTTCTTTAAAGGGTGCTGGTATTTGAAACCTGTTCTGAATAGCTCTGTGGCAAAACCTCAGCCTTTGTCTCTGGGTATAGTGGCCATGGACTACAATGGGGAAAATCCTGGAGGCAAGAGAGCTAGGTGTTCATTGCAGCAGTCAAGATGATTTGGGCGGCAAAGAACAGAAAATTCTGGGTCAAAATGGCTTAACCACTAAGCAATGTATTAGCTCACACAACCGGGAGCTCAGAAGTGAGTGGCGGCAAGCCAGGTAAAAATCAGCTGCTCAAGATGTCATCATGGAAGCCAGGCACAGTGACCCATGCCTGTAATCCCAGTTCCTTGGGAGGCCGAAGCAGGAGCCTCACTTGAGGTCAGGGGTTCAAGACCAGCCTGGGCAATATGGCAAGACCCTGTCTCTACAAAAACAAAATATAATAATTAACTGGGTATGGTGGTATGTGTCTGTAGTCCTAGCTACTTGGGAGGCTGAGGCAAGAGGATTGTTTGAGCCCAGGAGTTCAAGGCTGCAGTGAGCTATGACTGCCCCACTACATTCCAGCCTAGGTAACAGAGTAAGACTCTGTTACCTTTAAAAAATAAAATAAAATAAAATAAAAATTTTAAGATATTATCATGGGCTAGGCGCAGTGGCTCATGCCTGTAATCCCAGCACTTTGAGAGGCAGAGGTGGCTGGCTGATCACCTAAGGTCAGGAGTTCAAGACCAGCCTGGTCAACATGTTGAAACCCCATCTTCACTAAAAATGCAAAAATTTAGCCATGCGTGATGGTGCCATGTGCACCTATAATCCAAGCCACTCAGGCAGGAGGCTGAGGCAGGCGAATCACTTTAACCCAGGAGGCGGAGGTTGCAGCAACCCAAGATCGCGCCACTGCACTCCAGCCTGGGTGACAGAGCGAGACTCTGTCTCAAAAAAAAAAAAAAAAAAAAAAAACAAAGAGATTATCATGGACCCAAATTCTTTTCATTTCTCTGCTGAGCTTTCCTCAGAGTCAACTTCACCCTAGGCTGGTTTCTTGATTGATTGTAATAGTTACCAGTCCAAATGAGTTTTACATATGTCCTCACTTAGGTCTGGATGGAGAGTACAACAGGGAAATGTCTCCACTGACGATGGGCTACATCCTTCCTTTCAGGCTGACTGAGCTGATTTAGGTCACGAGTCCACCTTGACCAGTAACAGTCACCAGGGCAATACCTTATGAGATTGGCTTAGACTTCTCACTTTTCTCCTTTTGAGCTGAGAGTAGTTCATGAGTAGAGCTCGCTAAGCTAAGGTTCTGATAGGAAAGAGAAATTGTATCATGAACATTGGGTACATAAAGTTTCCAGCGTGCTAGTCCTGGCTCTGTACCTTGCTAGTTACATGATCTTGAGCAAGTCATTTGACCCCTTTGACTTTTGCATTGAAATTTAAAAAGTAGAGTGATGTCTGCCCACAGAAGGATCAAAAGAGGTGGTGAAAATAAAAGCACTTTTTAAACTGTAAGTTCTGTACAAAAGAGACACACAGGATTGGTCTCTCCCACTGTCCTCAGCTCATGGTGCACAGATATGCCCCAGTACAAAAGGTGCCTACTCTCACCACACCCCAGACTCCAAAGCATTTAGCAAAACAGGCCTGGGAGTAGAGTTACCAGATTTAGCAAGTAGAAATACAGGATGCCTAGTTACATCTAAATTTCAGATAAGTAATTTTTAGTGTGAAGTATGCCCCAAATATTGCATGGGATATATACTAAAAAATGATTCACTGTTTATCTGACATTCAAATGTAACTGAGCATCCTGTATTTCATGTGGCAACTCTACCTGGGAGAGGCCTGGCCAAAAACAAGTCCTGGCCTGAACTTCTGTGCTGGTTTCTACTCTCTTTTTCATTTAACCCCTGGTTGGTGTCTTTCTCAGCAATTCTCACCCTGATCACTCCCACTTCTGATGTTCCCCCTAAAACCAGGATACACTTTCTTCCCTGTCTCAGGTGATGGCTTCATTCATCCAGATGCTCAGTTCCCAGCACTGGAGCCGTCCCTGATTCTTCCCTTTCCCCCACAGCCCATTTACAGTCCTGGTTCTGTTGTCCCTGCAGGACTAACAGATTCTCACCACTTCCACCTCTGCTGCCCTGTCCCTGCAAGGAATCTCTTTGCACTGCAGCAGTCACCTCCTGACCATTCTCCCAGTTTTGGGGGAACTGACTCATCAAGTCATGTCTTTGCCTGCTTAAAATCTTTGCCTGATGGCGCATGCCTGTAATCCCAGCTACTCGGGAGGCTGAGGCAGGAGAATCGCTTGAACCTGGAAGGCAGAGATTGTGGTGAGCCGAGATCAGGCCATTGCACAACAAGAAAAAAAAGAAGAAATCTTTGCCGGTCCACTGGAGGCTCTTAGAATAAAATCCAAGCTCTGTATTGTGGCCTAGAAGACCTTACCCAAGTCAGGCCCTGCACTTTTCTCCTCTCCCATCTCACTGGTCTTCATTCTTGTCCTTGAAATGCTGAGCTCATCTCCATCCCCTGGATGTATGCATGTGTATAAATGTACATATATACACATATATATACTATAGTATATGTCCATATACTCTCCCATCAGCTTAGAGTGTATTGCCCTCCATTGCTGCATGACACACTTCTTCATGATATTCAGTTCTCACCCCAAATGTCACCTCTTCCAAGAAGTCCACTATGACCACTCCATCTGGAATAGCAGCCTTCCCATCCCATCACTGACTTCCTCTTACCCTGCTTTATTCTCTTTGTATCATTATCACTCTTTGATATCTTATTTGTTTATGATTTTTGTCTCTCTCACTCCCCCAGTAAAATATAAATTCTGGGATTGAACCAATGTATCCAAATACCTAGAACAGTAGTTGGCAAAGTAGTCGCCGAATAAACATCTGTGAAATGGATGTCAAATGAATATGCATAGATATGCAAATGAATAGGCACAAACACTTTCTAGGTCTGCCATCCAATTTGGTAGCCAGTGGTCACATATGGCTCTCAAGCACTTAAAATGGTGCCAGTCCTTTAGATCCTGAGGCAGAACTTAGAAAAGAAAAAAAGAAAAAAATAAAATGGTGCCAGTCCAAATTGGATTGTGCTGTAAGTGTAAAATATACACCAGATTGCCTGTAATCCCAGCACTTTGGGAGGCCGAGGCAGGTGGATCACGAGGTCAGGAGATCAAGACCATCCTGGCTAACACGGTGAAACCCTGTCTCTACTAAAAATACAAAAAAAAAAAAAAATACATATATACACCAGATTTAGTCTTAGCTGAAAGAAAGGAATGTAAAATATCTCATAAATAATTTTTATATTATGTTTTGAAATAATATTTTAGATACATGGGTTAAATAAAATATTTTATTAAAATTAATTGTACCCGCTTATTTTTCCTTTACTTGATGTGGCTACACGAATATTTTAAAGCATATACTTGGCTTATATTTGCAGCTCATGTTCTAGTTCTGTGCATTCTATTTCTATTGGGCAGCACTGCTTCAGACCACAGACTGCTAGGCCCATGGGATGAGGATGCTTTGAACACTAGCAACCTATAGACCAGACTCTGTGTGTGTTCTTTCTCTGCCTTCTGTCTCAGGCCCAGAACTTTGGGTGAAAAAGGTGACTCTTTGGCATCTCTTTCACTAAAGAAGTGGGACCCACGGTTTAATCTATGGCAAGGCATCTACCATAATAAAGAAAAGACACCTAAATAGAATGACTGCTTCATAGCAAGTATACATACAGTAAAGGTCAGCTAATACTGTTGTTGGTTTTATTTTTGCTGTTATTATTTATCTTTGTCCTACTCATCCAGTGGATTATAAACGACTAAGGAGAAGGTATCATGTCTTCACCTTCATTTATAACTCATCAAGTCTAGAGTTCCCTGCACATCCTTTACCATCTTTGAAGGTAAATGACTGATCAACCAGCAGCCTCCCTCTCCATCATAGTAGCTTCAGGGCAAAGCCAAACAGAATTGACTCAGCCTTAAAATGTCAAATGAATCATGATGCCAAAATGATTTATATCCACCTTGGAATACTGTTAATTCAGGCCACCTCAGCTGGCTTGCCTTTGACCTCCTGGGAGTCTGAGATTACATTTATTAACCTGAGATGGGAACTGGTCTTAAGAGTTCTCAGTAACCTATTGGGGTAAGAAGAACTTCGAAACCTAGGGTGGGTCACAGGCTTCTCCCTGACAATGAGGCCTGACCCAGGAACTCCACAGAAAGGTTTCTGGGGGAATCATTTGGGCATGGGGCCTGGGATGCGGAAGGGGAAGTTGGGAGGGAGGACTGATCTGAAGAACATGTGGGCGTACAAAGTCTCCCTACATTGATCACAACTCTTGAGTTACATATTTGTACCAATGTGGGAAGTTCAACCAAAAAGGAAGATTTCTCTGGAGATCCCCATGCATATGCCAGCGTCACTCATATTTTTTGTTCTTAAGCTTTCCCTGCCCGTAGAACCTTTAATCTGTAACTTCTTCCTGTTTGCTTGTTTCTCAGGATTATACCTCCTTCTACCCTAGAGGGAGTGATGAGTCCTTCCTCGTTCACAGTCACTCAAACAAGGCAGCAAGCTTCAGTGCATTTTCTGGAAGAAGCATCTTTTAAATTCATCTTTGAGGATGAGACATTTCTCACTGTCATTTATCAGTGTCAACATCTAAGATTGACTGAGCCAGGTGAATTTGTTCCTTGTAGTGCACCGAAAATAAATCTGAGGGGTAACAATCCTTATGTTGCCAGGACTATCCCCAAAATTATGCTCACCCCATAGGTAGGTTTCCTGCCACAGTCTTACAAAGTTAACCGCCCTGGAATTCATTAAAATATTTAAACGCTTTGCTGAAAAGGGCAAGTGATGGGCCTCAGGCTGACACAACAAAAGGGGTTGTTTGGAAGTGAATATTCCAGATTCTTCCTTCGCAGAAGATCTGAAGTGTTAATCTTATCACAGGAAGGATGCAGAGAACTTGAAGGAACTTCATAGCCTGATTATTTGGCTCAGGAGAAGCAACACTTCAGCCAAAATTTTATATTCCATCGCTACTCTTCATGGAGCATGAGTTTCCAAAGTCAAACTGCATGAGATCCAGCAGAGATTAATTAACTACCCACCAGGCAAAGCAGCCTACAGGTCTGCATCCAAACTGCATTGTTGCATATCTTTTTCTCCCTAGCCTAAGTAAGAAGTCTTCAGATAAAACCCAATTAATTAGATTTGAATTTTTAGTTAAAATAATTTCAATTGAACAACTTAGTGAAGAAACAAGCAAAGTGTACATTTCAACAAATGATCTTAAATTAAAAAAAGGAAAAGTTACACACACACCAAATATAGATACATATATTTACCCTCAATAGTAATCAAGGAATGCACATATGATATGGTATTTTCTTAACTATCAAATATTTAAAAAAATCTACTATTGGCCAAAGTATGGGAAAGTAGGCATTTTCATTTACTGCTTTTGGGAATGTAAGTTGGTATAAGCTTTTGGGAAGAGAATTAGTGTTACCAAACTGAATTTGGGTCCACCCACCCAGTGCAGCAAAGCAAGCACTGACATTGGGATTGCAGTGAGAGAAAGTGAGGCACTTATTGCAGGGCACCAGCAAGGAGAATCAGGTAGCTCATGCTTAACACCTGAGTCCCCATGGCTTATAGGTAAGGGTTTTTAAAGGCAGAAGTTATAAATCAATTCATGGAGGCTATACATTGGTTTGATCTAAAAAGCTGGGACATCTTGAAGTGGGGGCTTACAGGTCATAGGTGAATTTAAAGATTTTCTGATTTGCAACTGGTTAAGAAAGCAAAGCTTTGTCTAAAAATTTGAGATCAGCAGAAAAGAATGTTAGCTCAGCCAGGCACAGCAACTCACGCCTGTAATCCCAGCACTTTGGGAGGCTGAAGCGGGCAGATCACTTGAGGACAGGAGTTTGAGACCAACCTAGCTAACATGCTGAAATCCCATCTGTACTACAAAATATTAATACAAAAAAAATTAGCCAGGCATGGTGGTGTGTGCCTGTAATCCTTGCTACTCCAGTGGCTGAGGCACAGGAATCACTTGAATCTGGGAGACGGAGGTTGCAGTGAGCCAAGATCACACCACTGCACTCCAGCCTGGGCAACAGAGTGAGACTCTGTCTATTAAAAAAAAAAAAAAAAAAAAAAAAAAAAGAATGTTAGCTCTGGCTCATGGGCATGACCTCCTCCAGACCCCTTATGAACAAATTTAGATAAAGAATAGTGGGCAGTCAGAGATCACTCCTGGTTCCCCCTTATCTATGGTCTATGTGCCAGCAAACCCATTTGATGGGGGTCTGGGTTTTTTAAAAAACAATTCAGGGATATATGTTAAGACGTTGTCTTTAGTTTACATAGAAAACCAAACATCTTGTGACTCTAACTTCCTTGGCTATTGCTTTAAGCTACTATTACCTTCTTGCTTATCAAGTTGTTCCTTTACTTCTCAGGGCTAGCTGTAATTTCCCTTTAAGGAACTCAAGATTTTCCTTTATTTCCATGTTTGTGGGGGTTGTCCAACAGATCCCTAGGAGGGGTCCATGCTCTGTCTCATTTGCAACATTCCAGAAGCCTTAAAATATATCTATTATTTAGCCTAGCAATTCCTCTTTCAGGAATTTATCCTAAGAAACGATTTGTTAAATTAAACATTATATATAAAGATATTAAGCAGTATTTATAACAGTAAAAATGGAGCCAACCAGAATGTTCAATAACAAGACACTGATTAAAATAACTAATGGAACATTATGATGAAATTCTATCATTAAAAAATAATACTGAAAGCAATTTGTTACTGGTAATGATGTAATACCTTGAATCAACTAATCATTGTACCAAAAACAATTAGAAACTCTGAGGCAAAATTTTGTTTCAAAAGATTGCTGTTTGAAGTCTTGTCCAGCATGTAAGGAGCTCAGAAGTTATCACTCCCATTCTCACACAAGAAAAAGTCTGACCAAACTGTAAATCAACAACTCTTTCCATATCCACCAGGAAACTGAAGTCACTGATTCCCCGCAAAATTGAAAAGACAGACAGGTAGATACATAGAATCAGAACTCAATGAAGCAGAAGCCAGGAAACAGAAGTCTCCATGGGAACCAGTACTGAAGAAAGAAATTCTAAAATGTAATTGACAAATTGCTGGAGGCTCAGTGTGGACAAATCTGAGAGTTAAAAACTCTGGGAGGTAGGTGCAGACAGTCTTAGTGGGGGTCACTGCACTTGTGTGCATTTTATCTCCTGGAGCCCTACTAGGATCTCACAATGAACATTAGAGAAAAATTCAATCCCTTCATGTTTTTGGCAGAGGGTAGGGGGGAAAGTAGCCCCCTTTTACTGAAATATGCTCAGGGCACTCTGTTATTCTTAATAAGGCCTGCCCTCAACAAAAATTATTTTACCAGAGCCTAGCCAACAGAAGTTCCGCTGAAACCTAACCAACCAATGGGGGGAAAAATACCCAACTTCAGCCAGCTCTAGACTTCCATGAGGTAGAAGAGAAATACCCAACTCTAGCTCACTTTAGCCTTCCTGCCTCACCTAAAGGAAAGGCCACAAAACTAAGAAGCACCTGTGAAGGTTACAGCTCAGGGGCACATGCTCACTGAAAAATTAAAACCTAATCATAGGAATATGGAATGCTTCCTCCCTCCTGACTCCTTAGCACAACATCAATAGGGCTCCTGTATAGTAACAGGAGAATATAACTAAACTGCACAACTCAGACCTTATTTAAGAAGTTTCCAGGGCAAACAAAGACAAAGGGAGAGCGAAAACAAGAACTTTAGCCTCTGACACCTACAGCTGTGGCAGACAGTAAATACAGCCTAACTTCTAGCCAGAAAAACATAAAAACTTGCATAAAAGCCTATTTGCTTCCATTCATTTTACCCAATATATCAGATCTGGCTATCAAGAAAAAATTACAGGACATACTAAAAGCAAAAAACATAGAAAGAAGAGAAAATGCAAACATCAGGATCCAGACTCAGATAAAACAGGAGATGTTAGAATTATGATTGTGAATTTAAAACTACTATGATTAATATTCTAAAGGTTCTAATGGAAAAAGTGGACAACATGCAAGCATGAGTGAATAATATAAGCACAGAAACTGAAAATCTAAGAAAGAATCAAAAGAAAATGCTAGCAATCAAAGACACTAAAAGAAATGAAGAAGGCCTTTGTAAGGCTCATCAATAGACTGGACACAACCGAGGAAAGAAACAGTGAGCTGGAAGAAATGTCAATAGAAACTTCCAAAACTGAAATGCAAAAATTAAAAAACTGAAAAGAACAGAACAAAATACAAAATATCCAAGAATTGTGGGACAATTACAAGAGATGTAATATATGCATATTTTAAATGCCAGGGGGGAAAAAAGAAAGAAATAGAAGAAATATTTGAAGCAATAATGACCAAGAATTTCTTAAAATTAATGATAGACACCCGACCACAGATCCATGAACTCGGAGAACAAGCAGTATAAATAGAAAAAAAAAAAAAAAAAAAAAAAACTACCCCTAGATTTTTTTCATATTCAAAACAAAATATAATTGGAAGAGAAGAGAAATAGAATCACATGAAATGTTTAATAAAAATGAGGGAAGACAGAAAAGGAGAAGATTTAACAAAAATGTCAAGAGAAATAACTAGAAAACAACAACAGACATGATATATATTAATCAAACTATATCAATAATCACTTTAAACGTCAATGATCTGGATAAACCAATTAAAAGACAGAAGTTGCCAGAGTGAAACACAAAACAAGACCCAAATATTTATGTGGTCTATGAGAAACTCACTTTAAATGTAAAGACACCGATCAAAGGTAAAGAAACGGAGAAAGGCATAGCATGCTAATAGTATTCAAAAGAAGGATGGAGTACTTACTATATTAATTTCAGATAGAGAAGACTTCAGAGCAAGGGAAATTATCAGAGATAAAGAGAGGCATTATATTAATGATAAAATGGTCAATTATCCAAGAAAACATAATAATCTTCAATGCATGCACCTAAGAACAGAGAATCAAAATGTGTGAGGCAAAAACCCATAGAACTGCAAGGAGAAATAGATGAAACCACTATTCTAGTTGGACTTCAACACCCCATTATTGGAAATTTATAGATTCAGCAGGCAGAAAATCAGTAAGGACATAACTGAACTCAGTAGCATCATCAATCAACTAAATATGATTGACACCTACACAAAACTTCATCTAACAACAGAATACACCTTCTTCTGAAGCTCACAAAAAACAGTCATCAAGGAAAGCCACATTCTGAGCCATAAAACACACTCTCACAAATTTAAAAGAATAAAAATTACGCAAAGAATGCCCTCAGACCACAAACTTTGGAAAATCCCAAAGCACTTGGTAATGAAACAATATACTTCCAAATAACACATGCACCAAAGGGGAGTATCAAAATAAATTTGAAAATATTTTGAAGTAAATAAAAATGAAAATACAACTTATCAAAATTAGGGCAAACGCAGTGAAAGCATGGCTTAGAGAAATGTATAGCATCAAATGCATATATTAAAAAAGAAAGATTTAAAACATCTAAAATCAATCATCTAAACTTCCACCTTACGAAACTGGAAAAGCAAGTAAATGTACTTCATAAAATAATAAAGAATATAAATGCAAAAAAGAAACTAGAAAAAAGAGCCTATTAAATTCAAAGTAAGCAAGAAAAAAATAAAAATTAGAGCAGAAGTCTATGAAATTGAAAACAATAAGTCATTAGAGAAAATCACCAAAACCAAAACACTTTCCTTGAATGTATCAATTATATTGATAAGCTTCTAGCCAGGTTTACTAAGAAAAAAAAAGAGCAGGCACAAATAACTAATTTCAAAGTTGAAAGAGGAGCCATCACTACAGATCTCCTGGACACTAAGAAAGACAATAAATATTTTTAACAACTCTATGCTGACAGATTTAGTAACCTCAGTGAGGTGAACCTTAAAAGCCAAATCTACCAAAACTCACACAATGATAAGTAGATAATCTGAATAGGCACATATCTATTAAAAAGTAGAATTAATAACTAATAATCCTTCAAAACAGAAATTACAAGACCCAGATGAGTTCCCTGGTGAATTTTATCAAACATTTAATGATAATAATTAAGGAAGAAATTATATCAATTCTCTACAATCACCTCCAGAACATAGAAGCAGAGGAAATACTTGCTAATTCATTCTATGAGGTTAGTACTACGCCTAATACCAAAACTGAAGACATTACAAGAAAGAAAAACTATAAACCAATATCTCTTATGAGCATAAATGCAAAAATCCTCAACAAAATTTTAGCATATTGAATCCAACAATGTATACAAATAATTACATACAATGACCAAGTGGGATTTATTTCAGATATGCAAGGCTGGCTCCTCATTCCAAAGTCAATTGATGCAAACTGTCACATCATTAGTCTGAAGAACAATAATCACATAATCATATAAATACATGCAGAAAAAGCATTTGACAATATCCAACTCCCATTCATCATAAAAACTCTCAACAAACTAGAAGTAGATAAAAACTCCCTCAACTTGATAAAGAACATCCATAAGAAAACTACAAATAACATCATACTTAATGGCGAGAAATAGATGCTTTTCTAAGATCAAGAACAAGGCAAGAATGTCCACTCTCACCTAGTCAATATCAAAATAAAGACTGGGTGCAGTGGCTCACACCTGTAATCCCAGCACTTTGGAAGGCTGAAGCAGGAGGATTGCTTGAGGCCAGGACTTCAAGACCAGCCTGGGCAACATAGCAAGACCTCATCTCCACAAAAAATTTTAAAAATTAGCCAGGCATGGTGGTGCATGCCTGCAATCTTAGCTACTTAGGAGGCTGGCAAGAGGATCGCCTGAACCCGGGATGCTGAGGTTACAGTGAACTATGATCATGCCACTGCACTCCAGCCTGAGTGATAGATTAAGAGCCTATCTTCTGCGCAAAAAAAAAAAAAAAAAAATCCTAGCTAATTCAAGAAGACTAGGAAAATAAATAAAAGACATTTACTTCCCAATATATGACATATTGGGAAGTAAGAAATAAGACCATCTTTGTTCACAGATGACATGATCATCTATATAGAAAATCTCCAAACCAAAAAAACTCATGGAACTAATAAGTGATTACAGCAAAGTTGCAAGACACAAAGTTAATATGCAAAAGTCTATTGCTTTCTTATATACTAGCAAATGTGAATAAAGTATGGACATTAGTTAAAAATAATAACATACACAGCCGGTCACAGTGGCTCATGCCTGTAATCCCAGCACTTTAGGAGGCCAAGGCAGGTGGATCACCTGAGGTCAGGAGATCGAGACCAGCCTGACCAACGTGAAGAACCCTCGTCTATACTAAAAATACAAAATTAGCTGGGCACGGTGGCATATGCCTATAATCCCAGCTACTTGGGAGGCTGAGGCAGGAGAATTTCTTGAACCTGGGTGGCGGAGGTTGCTGTGAGCTGAGATCGCGCCACTGCACTCCAGCCTGGGTAACAAGAGTGAAACTATGTCTCAAAAATAAACAAATAAATAATAATGTACATATATTGATTCATTAGTTGTGACAAAGGTACCATAGGAAAGTAAGTTCTTTACAATAGAGGAAACTGGGTACAAGAGTATACGGGTATTCTCTGTTACATCCTTGCAACTTTCATATAAATCTAAAGCTATCCTTTCCAATTCATTGTATGAAGCTAGGATAAGCCTAATCCCAAAACCTGAAAAGGACATTACAGAAAAGAAAATTTACAGGCGAATCCCATTCATTATCCATAGAAATGTATATACCTAAGGATAATAGAAAAATGATAAAATACAATCCTAGAAATGCAAGACTGGTTCAACAATCGAAAATCAATGTAGTTAATTCACTACATTAACAGAATAAAGGAGGAAATTATATGATTATCTCAATCAGTCCAGAAAAAGCACTTGATAAAATCCAATATTCATTCCCAATAAAGACTGTCAGCAAACTGAGAGTAGGAGGAACTTTCTTATTCTGATCAAGGGCATCTATGAAAAACTCACAGCCAAAATCATAGTTACTGATTAAATATTGAATGTTCCTTTTACGGTTGGGAATAAGTACAGAATAAATTTAAAGATTCATAAGCTGCTTGTGTTTTAAAAAGGATCTGTGTATCCCACCCAAAAAAGTTTCATTAATTTATTAATTTATTAATTGAATTGAATAACATTTATTGTGCACTTACTAGGTGCAAAACAGCTGTGAGGTGTTGGGGATTTTTTTTAAAGGATAAAAAGCAGTCTGCTTGTCAAGGAACTTTTAAATAAATTTAAAAATAAGACAGATAATTATTAAAAGTAACTAAAGTACACTTTAATATATGCTTGAGGGCCAAATGAAGCAACAGATGATTAACAGCTCAAGCTTTTGGAATCCAGATTGTGGAGGTCAAGGACTGGCATATTTAGGAGTTTAGATTTTATTCTATAGGCTGTGGGGCTTTCTTAGCCCATGTTTTAGGCCTTTGGGCAGAGAAACGGTATAATAAAAAGATTCCACAGTCAGCATCACCAATATCACATTTTAAAAATATGTCACTATATCTGGGACTCTGAGCCTTCACTTTCATTTTATTACAAAGCAAGAGATGACCAGAGAGGTTAACTGATTTTCTCAAAGCTAGGGAGCAAATCAATGGGAATGGAGCATAGGAAATTAGTGTAAAGATGAAACAGAATCCAGATTTCCTTCAATGATGGGGCTTCTACTGTTCCAGCTGTTGCTTGGGTATCTTGAAGAGTGAAGGACTGGGAACAGAAGTCACCTTTCATTTCTGATAGCTCAGTAAATCAAAAATATCTAGCACTGAAAGTTTGTCTTCAGATAATGGTAACTAGGGAAGTAGCGAAAGACTAGGAGAAGGGGGGAAAGAGTTAAAATTGGCTGCAAAGAACAGATGGTCTTCTCTGCTGCACTCCCACCTTCCTTTCTCTCTTTCCTACACTCACCGCCCACCTATCCAATTGTGCACTTGCTTGTGAGCGCGCACACACACTCACACTGTACTCTTCACAAGTTCCCCGCTACCTGTCAGTACTGACAGTTAATTCATGGATACAGAAATCTGTCTCTTTCCCATCGTCAGTGGTTAATTGAAAAGGCATCCACTAGCATGAGTATAAGATGCAGAAATTCATAATTATCTGAGAAAAAGCAAATGAGGTGCTGATAGCAAGCTGGTCAGATGGAGCCATGATAAAGCGGGGACCTCCAAGGCTCTCAGCAGACAGGCTCGAGAACCATGATACTCACCCTCCAAGGTGAATAATCCTTGGAGATTCATCTGGAAAATAAAATGCCTGACTGTTAGCAGGCTCTTGATGCATGCATGAGTCTCTACTCCTTTAACCCAGCGAAGAGAAGACACATGCAGGACTGGAGAAGTTTGGGGGTGAGTCTACACAGAGGCTCAGAAAGTTAGCCCCAGAGGAAAACAGTCAAAGGATCTTCACCAAGTGACCAATCCATCCAGTTTGCCTTGGGCTGTACCAGTTTTAGCAATGAAAGTCACACGTCCTGTGAAACCTCTTAGACTCAGGCAAACCCGGAACATTGATCTTCCTAGCTTGGGCTGGTTCTGTCACACTAAGAGCTGGAGGTCAAGATATTAGGCAACAGGCCAGCCCCAATACATACATACTGTAGAGCCTCAGAGCCCAGAACTTATCCATCTACATGAGTCAGGGGAAGAAAAGACTACACCCTTCCTCCAGGGCCCACTGCAATGGGAGAAGTTTCTGGAATAATACTACTACTGAAGTATTACATTAGGTGACAGTTTTTTTTTTTCTTTTCAGTAGTTCAGAAGTTCTGAGGGTCTTGTGGTTTTTTCTCATCATCATCCTCCCCTGGTTCTTCTGTTTCATTTGAAGAGGAGATGATATGATTGAATGGAACACAAGGAAGTAAAGTGATCTTCCTCATTTGTTTTTCAAAAAGCTGATGCCTCAGAGGAAAAAGAAAGCAAAGCCCTGTACCCTGACTCGTGCTGAGTCTCAGGGGGGCAGCCAGATGCCAGAGAGAAAATGACTATATAGGTTACCTAGACCAACAAGAGCACAGACAGCCTGTCGGAGCCCTCCATGCCTTAACCTGGCTCACAAGTAGAGCCACCAGAACCAAAGTAGCTGTGGTGACAGAGACAGAGACAGTCTTCATGAACAGATGGCCAAGAACCAGACAAGAAGTGGATACTCCAGAGGACACCTGCAGAGGCAAGACATCAGGGACCACAGCACTACCCACTCCCTCTCATATGGTCCCCATATGAGAGTAAGCCCCTGGAACTGGGTACCATCCCAAAGGTAATAGCAACCCCAAAAGTAATTGACTAAAATTACGTTTCTGCCACTCTGTCACAATGGAGGTCTGAAACAGTTGTTACGTTATAGAGAAAGACAGTTTCATTCTTTGCATAAGTGAGTCTATAAACTCAGATTCACCCTCTACGCAGCATTCCTTGGTGTGAAAAAAACACAGGATTCAGAATCTGAGACTTGGCTTTGAGTTCTGACTCTATCACTCTAAAGTTTTGTGAATTATTGGGAAATGCTCTCTCACAGCTCATAAGACTTCTCTGCTTCATTTTCTCTCATTCCACTCTCCATGAAGAGGAAGAACAGCTGTTATGACCCCCTACACCCTCCAACAGCTGTTACATCTTCCCTCAAACTTCTGAAGACCAAACAATGCTGCTCTTTAAAAACCACCCTTCACCACCAAGCTTGCATTTGTCCAGTGCATTCAAGGGTGACAAACTCAATGGACACTGGCATCCCTGCTCTAAAACTTGACCCAGAACATTTTCATGTCCAGGAAGCTTTTTTTTTTATTCTAGAGAATCTATGCAGTGTACATAGCTAACTTCCATGTGCAACCTGCTCTGTGCTGTTCAACTGGAAAACATCTTTGAGTTTCCAAATCTCTCAGTGCTGCCCATGCTGAGCTCCTCCTGATGACAAAACAAGGGAATCACTTTCCTTTAAGGTTTTGTTTTTTGGTTTTTTGGTCTTTCGTTGTTGTTGTTTTTGTTGTTGTTGTTTTTGTTGTTGTTGTTTAGATAGCATCTATCTCTGTTGCCCAGGCTGGAGTGCAGTGGCATGATCTCAGTTCACTGCAACCTCCGCCTCCCGGGTTCAAGCAATTCTCCTGCCCCAGCCTCCTGAGTAGCTGGGATTACAGGTGCATGCTACCACGCCCGGCTAATTTTTGTATTCTTTAGTAGAGACAGGATTTCGCCATGTTGGCCAGGCTGGTCTTGAACTCTTGACCTCAAGTGATCCACCCGCCTCAGCCTCCCAAAGTGCTGGGATTACAGGTGTGACCCACCGTGCCCAGCCTTTTCCTTTAAGTTTTCCCTCTGGATAGGTGTGTACCCACCTGTGGTGGTGTGACTTTAGTCAGGATTTCCTAATTCAGGTTCCAGAGCACTGGTTCTGCTGGGATAATACATGTTATGGAAAAAGTTGAGCTTGACATAGTCAGACTGGCTTGGGAAATTCTGGTATAAGTAAAATCAAAGGGGTTTCTTTACTCCAGGAGAACCTTAAACATGCTAACGTATGCTGTTTTCTTCAAAGAAGGGTGATATGGTTTGGCTCTGTGACCCCACCCAAATCTCACCTTGAATTGTAATAATCCCCAGGTATCAAGGGTGGGACCAGGTAGAGATAACTGAACCATGGTGGCAGTTTTCCCAATGCTGTTCTCATGATAGTGAGTGAGTTCTCATGAGATCTGATGGTTTTATAAGGGGCTTCCTCCTTTGCTCGGCAGTCATTGTCTTCCCTGCCACCTTGTGAAGAGGAGCCTTCCACCATGATTGTAAGTTTCCTGAGGCCTTCCTAGCCATGCAGAACTGTGAGTCAATTAAACCTCTTTCCTTTATAAATTACCTAGTCTTGGATATTTCTTCATAGCAGCATGAGAACGGACTAATACAGAGGGAATATGGAATGCAGCGTGTCCCAAACTTCTGAGACCCAGACTGACATGGAGCACCTGCTTTCTCAGACTATTATGAATGGGCTGGATTCCCGTGACAGTGATCACACCTACTGCTTCCCCGTGATTGACTAGGGTGGCCCATCCTCAGAGAACAGGGCTCCTTAGGACTCTTTCCTCTCAAACAGCACCAACTACTATCCAATATGCTTTTCTGAGACTCAGTAGACACTTAAATATGGCTAAAGCTATCTTCTTTGAGATAATGAAAATAGCTGATGCTCTCTGAGCCATGTTCTGCCACATTCTACCATCTATGGCTGTGACTGACAACGTTGGCTGTATGTTATGATAATCCACACTAGCTTTCTAGGGCTGCTGTCACAAAATACCAGGAACTGGGTGGCTAAAAACAAGAGAAATGTATTTTCTCACAGCTCTGGAGGCCTGAAGTCCAAAATCAAGGTGTCCTTCTGAAAGGTTCTGCAGGAAAGCTCATTCCCTGCCTCTCTCCTAGCTCCTGGGAGTTGTTGGTCATTTCTGGCATTCCTTGGCTTATAGATGCATCGTTCCAATCTTTGCCTCCTCTGTTGCACAGCATTCTCCTTGTGTCTCTTCACATTGTTTTGTCTCTGTACCTGTCTGTTTTGTGTCTCTTCTCCTCTCCTAATAGGGACACCGGTCCTATCGGATTAAAGGCCCACCCTATTCCAATAAGACCTCATCTTAACTAACTACACCCACAATGAATCTATTTCCAAATAAAACCACATTCTGAAGTTCCAGAAAGGACATGAACTTGGTGGGGGAGATCACAGTGGGGGCAATTAAACATAGCACATCATTTAAGGAGTTTTTATTTATTTATTTATTTATTTAGATGGAGTTTTGCTCTTGTTGCCCAGGCTAAAGTGCAATGGCATGATCTCGGCTCACCACAACCTCTGCCTCCCGAGTTCAAGCAATTTTCCTGTCTCAGCCTCCCGCATAGCTAGGATTACAGGCATGCTCCACCACGCCCAGCTAATTTTTGTATTTTTAGTAGAGATGGGGTTTCTCCATGTTGGTCAGGCTGGTCTCGAACTCCCAACCTCAGGTAATCCAACCGCCTCAGCTTCCCAAAGTGCTGGGATTACAGGCGTGAACCACCGCGCCTGGCCCACTTAAGGAGTTTTTAGAACTCACACGCCAGGACAGTTGTAATGATCCCAGAATCTGGCAATGGGACCCAGTCATCAGTGTTCCTTAAAGATCTCTGGGTAATTCTAATGTGCAGTCAAGTTGAAATGACTGTCCTATGGACTTTATATAAATATTGTCCCATATAGTCCTCATAATAAACCCAAGAGGTGCTATTCATATCCTTATATTATGGATCAGACATCTGAGACTTAAAGAGGTTAAAATAACTTGACTGTCGCTACACAGGCAGTAAGTGATCGAGCTGGGATTTCTGGAGGCATTTAGCTCCAGAGCCGGATCATATAAGCCTTTCAGACTCAGAGCTGAGCTTTTAGTAGCCTCTGAGCTCTGAGAGAAGGCACCACAGCCCCCTCTGCAACTGAGGAGTTACACTGGCCTCTGCATGCGGCTTTCTTTAGGAAGCATTCCCCTTTCTGGCTTTGATCCTAGCCCCACTCTTCCCTCTCCAGTCCCAGCAAAACCCCTCCATCTGGCACCACTCTGGGAAGTGGGAAGACAAAAGTTTCTCTAAATCGCCACTTCCAGCCTGCCATGCGACTGCAGCTTTTAATAGTAACTACTGTGCTCTGATGAAAAAGATTGTTGTTTCCGTAACGGGAAAAGTAGCTCCAATCCAAGGACGCTGCCATAGCCCTGACCAATGAATGTGGAAGAGCCCTGACAGGGCTAACTAAAAGGCCTCTCAGTAAGCGGTTGTCAAGCCTTAGGGTGCCTCTCTGGACAGTTCCCGGTACTGCACCACTGCCCAGAGACCAAGCCAGGCCCGCTCCCAGCTCTGCAGACCCTGCCACTTTTGAATGGGTCAGGCAGATCAAACTTGCTATTTACAGAGGCCAGAGTGGTACCACCTAGGGGATGTCATCTGTAACTTTATTTTTATCTCCGATGATGCCTTTAAAATACATTCATAGAGAAACTGGATCACTGGTATATTGTTGATGCAAGTGTAAAATGGTACAGCCACTCTGGGAAAAGCTTGGCAGCATCTTAAAAAAATAAACTTACAACTATTATACCTCTTAGCCATTACACGCCCCCTGGGCATTTATTCCCAGAGAAATGTAGATGAGCTCACACAAAAACATGAACACAAACATTCACAGCTGCTTTACTCATAATAGCAAAAAAAAAAAAAAAAAAGGAAATAGCCCAGTCCTTAAATGGGTGAATGGTTAAACAAACTGGCTTATCCATACCATGGAATACTACTGAATAATAAAAAAGAAAATGGACCAGCTACTGTGGCTCATGCCTGTAATCCCAGCACTTTGGCAAGCCAAGGCAGGAGGATTGCTTGAGCCCAGGAGTTCGAGACCAGCCTGGGCAACGTAAGAAACCCCGACTACTACAAAAACCAAAATTTAGCAGGCATGGTGGTATGTGCCTGTAAGTCCAACTACCCGGAGGCTGAGGTTGGAGGATTGCTTGAGCCCAGGAGATCAAGGCTGCAGTCAGCCATGATCATGTCACTGCACACCACTGGGTGACAAAAGGAGACTCTGTCTCAAACAAACAAACAAACAAACATACAAAAAACTATTAATACACACAACAACTTGGATGAATCTCCAGAATTAGGCTGAGTAGAAAGAAAAAGGTTAATCCTCCAAAATTATATACCATACATATACTTCCATTTATATAGAATTATTAAGAAGGCAACATTATAGAAATGGAGAGGAGATTAGTGGTTGCCAATGGTTAAGGAGGGAGGTGGGGGGCTATGGTTAAAAAGGTCAGCAGGAGGGACCCTTGTGTTAATGGAGTGTTCTGCATCTTGACTGTATTGATGTGGACATCCTGGTAGTGATAACATGCCATCATTTTGCAAGATATTACTCTTGGGGAAACACACAGGGTCTCCCTATATGATTTCTTACAATTGCATGGAAATCTATGATTATCTTGAAATAAAAGTTTTGATTTTTTTTAAGTTTGAAAAATGTATTCAATGAGGAAATGTTCACCTTTTGGCTAGATTAAAACCCTGGTAGGTCCCAAGATTTTCCCGCTTTAGTCCTAGAGTCATTATTTCAGGAGACAGAGCCTCGATTTAATCATTAGAATGCCCATTCCTATGTATTAATAACAATCAAGTCTCCAAAACTAATTTAGAGCTGAATATTCTCTCTTTCCTCAGGTAGGGCCAGTTGACGACGGCCACTTTACACTCAGGTGGGAGGTGTGTTCAGCCACACCTTTCACTCACCTCCTCCTCTTTGCAAATGGGAAAAAGGACAGGGGAAAAAAAATGCAGAAAGTTCACACTTGATGGGATGATTTTCTGAAGGTTCCTCCTCTTTCTCAATGGTGTTTTCATATGTTCTTCGGAGACCTCCCTACTGGGCCCTTCAGACAGCTGCTCCCATGACCGGCGAGATGACACTGTTTGTCTTTGTTCCTGGCAGACTCCAAGGGGGCAGGCCCCTCCCAAACAGAAGCAGTCCTCCTGCCTCTACCACCAAAGCAGTGAGCCTGTTTCTCACCCTTCCGATATCCTGGGGAAGTCACAACAGGTCCTCATTGAAGGGTATGCCTTCCTTGTAATCCTGGCAGAAACCCTCACAGGCTTGAAGTGACGGGTAGACAGCCCTGACAGGGACTCAGCACAGCTTTCCCTGAAGCAAATCTCCTCACAAGATGTTCTCTGTATTAGTCCATTCTCACACAGCTATAAAGAACTACCTGAGACTGGGTAATTTATGAAGAAAAGAGGTTTAATCAACTCACAATTCTGCAGGCTGCCCAGAAGCATGGCTGGGAAGGACTTAGGAAACTTACAATTATGGCAGAAGGCGAAGGGGAAGCAGGCACATATTCACATGGTGACAGGAAAGAAAGAGTGAAGGGGGAGGTGCTACATACTTTAAACAACCAGATCTCATGAGAACTCAACTACCATGAGAACAGCAAGGGGGAAATTCACTTCCATGATCAAATCACCTCTCACGAGGCCCCTCCTCCAACACTGAAGATCACAATTCAACATGAGATTTGGGTGGGGACACAGAGACAAACCATATCATCTTCACACTCTCAACTTTCTGTCCTTTTTATTCTGTCTTTTTATGGGCTTCAGAATCAACTATCCAGTGTTCAGTCATTTCCTTTGAAAGGCTACTACATCATGGTGACTTGATCCAAACATCGAAGGTAACATTCCATCACCTAAACTATACTGAAGGCTGGAGGGAGGGGAAGCCAACAGAGGAGAGGTCAGAAGAGAAGGAAATCTATAATGGTCAGAAGAGGAAATTAATAGACATGGTCTAAGATTGATAAATCAAGAAATCATCATAGATGAAGGTAAATGCCAAGAAAAACAAGTCCCAGAGATGAAAGCCACTGTCTCTGAAGTGAAACTGGAGGCTGGAAGGGGAGGGGAGGGAACTGAAGTTTTTCATCCTAAGCTTTTTAATTCTATGACTGTTTTCCTCCATATGTGTGTGTGACTTTGAGACACATTATTTACTTTTAAAATTGGAGACAAAAAGATGTGCCACATAGGTGATGAAAGGAGAATATGTCTACAAAGCAATCCCTGTCAAAAATATGCATTCTTAGGAACACCACAGTCTCATGGCTCATGTTAGAGCCATTTTTAATTGCTTTCCTTCTCTCCCACAGTTGCTCCCTGAGAAGGTAACTGAGAGAAAGACCAGTATCTCATAAACCTTCACTTTCTTTCCCTATTTCAGCTATAATTGTATTAATTTCTTGTGACTGCTGTAACAAATTACCACAAACCGGGCACTTCAGATAACAGAAATTTATTTCCTCACAGTTCTGGGGATGGAAAGTTCAAAATCAAGGTATCAGCAGGGTCACACTCCCTCGGGAGGCACTAGCCTCCTTCCTTGCCTCTTCCAGCTTCTGGGGGCTCCAGGCATCCCTTAGCTTGTGGCCACCTCACTCCAATCTCTGTGACCACACTGTCTCCCCCTTGTCTGTCTCAAAACTCCTTCTGTCTGTCTTTTAGAGGGATACTTGTGATGGCATTTAGGGCCAACCCAGATAATCGAGGATAATCTCTTCATCTCAGAACCCTTAACTTAATCATATCTGCAAAGTCCCCTTTTGCCATTTAAAGTACCATTCATCGGTTCCAAGGATTAGAACTTATACATATCATTTTGGAGGCCACTATTCACCCCCAGGACATTATCCCTGCATCATTTCATGCCTGTGCCTCTGCTCTCCTGGGCTCCAATTTATACTATAGCATGGCTGGAAGAATCCCATGTCCATGTCATTTTCACCACACCCCTCCACTCTCAAAACCTTGACCAGGATTCCTCTTGCCATTGAATCAGAGCTGGCTGCAACTGGAAGGGGCCTGAGAGACCTCCTCATCCCTCTTCTAACCAATGAGGAACCTGAGGCCAGGGGGCTTACCAGGTCACATAGCTCACCAGTAACAGCTTAGAGCATCTCTTGATTTCTAAGCAAAAACCAGTCCCACAAAACCATGCCCGTTACTCACGGTGGTCCCCTCCTATCTCGCCAACCCTATTTCCTTCACAGCCAGCCTCAGCTCCTGTCAGCTAATCCATCTGCTCCTGTTCCTTTTGATTTGTATAGGTACAAATAATCTTGCCTGCAAGTCTAATCCCAAAATCACCTCTTTTAGGAAGTCTTTTCTGGTTAAAAATGTCTAATTATAATCACTTCTTTGTTCTGTGGTCCCTCAGAAATCCTGTAGTAAGTTGGGGCTATATTAGTTGCACTCACTAATTTGTGGCCTTCAAACATTCTAATTTTTGGGTTCAAGCTACAGGTTTAATCCCAAATTTTTCACACCTTTGATATCCTTCTCCACACTACTCAGCCCATAATCTAACACACTCCATTCCCTCTCTTTCTCCCTCTCCCTCAGACACACACACACACACAAATACACACGCACACGCGCAAGTTGCTACTGTCACTTCTTAAAAGTTGACTAGGCCAGGCCCAGTGACTCATGCCTGTAATCACGGCACTTTGGGAGGCCGAGGTAGGTGGATCACTCGAGGTCAGGAGTTCTAGACCATCCAGCCTGGCCAACATGGTGAAACCCCATCTCTACTAAAAATGCAAAAATTAGCCGGGTGTGGTGGTGCATGCCTGTAATCCCAGCTACTTGAGGCAGGAGAATCGCTTGAACCCAGGAGGCGGAGGTTGCAGCGAGCTGAGATCGCGCCATTGCACTCCAGCCTGGGCAACAAGAGTGAAACTCCATCTTAAAAAAAAAATAAAAAATAAGTTGTTGACTAAGGGATCACATCCTGTGAACTACAGCCAGGTGTGTCTGGACAGAGAACGTGTGGCAAAGCCTCACACATTATTGATTTAATGAAGGTAAAATTGTATTGAGAATTGTTCATGTGTTTTTCTTCTGGATTTCTGAGTATGTCGCCATCACCCCAGATTGCTAAAGGCACCCAGAAACTCCCATCTGTTAGAAAAGGAGGATTTTTACCAAAAGAATGCAGAAAGAACAGCAAGAGTAATTTTCAATTTACTGCATTCAGAAACTGGCTTAAACAGCAAAGCATTCACCCTGAAGCCAGGGTATTGTCCTGAAAACAGTTTTTCCCACTTCTACCTTCACTCCCTCAAGACACACCCACCCTGCTTTAGATCATTAAGGACCAAGGCTAGATGACACTAATGCATAAAAATACCACTGCCACTTAGAATATATGCACTCTCCACCAGGGCAGGAAGGCCAGAATGTTTGCCACTCCTGTAGAAGAAGGACACTATTACACAGGAGGGTAAAAGAAAGACCCATCGTTTTCCAGCCTGAAGGATGGTGGAAGAGCTGAAGAGAGGAGAGCAAGGCTCTTCGAGGCATGTCCCCATGTCCCCTGTCTGTGTTTGGCATGGAATAAGTGAACCTAAGAGAGTAGGAGGAGGCACAGCCTCTGCTCCCTGCATGGACTTCTGCAAAAAGAACTCTCTCTGACTGCCTTACACCAGCCTAGAGCCAGGCCGCATCGAGTTGGCAAGGCAGCAGGAGGGACAGAGGGAGGCTCTGAGGTTTCACTTTGCCAAAGCCACCTTCTGACTGCTGGGCACTGATGGTGAGAGCCAGGGGCCTGCTGGGATGGGCAGTGGCCATAGGGTCTGGAGGTCAGCCAGAGGAGAAGCCCCTGACCAGGCCCAAGTGACACCAGCCACGGTCTTGGGGCAGGAACCAGTACAAAGAGACATGGACCTGAAGCCACGGTCCCCACACGAGAGGACACTCCTCCCCTCCACATGAAGTCCAGGAGCCACAGCCCTCACTCCCTTCCAAACCAGTTGTCTCCATACTCTAGATGCCATTTTATGAAAAGAAGCAGTCACAGGGTGCAGGTAATCTAAGAGTGAAACCATTTTTTCCTAAAAAGACTGAGCATCCCTCGAAGACCCCGTCTAAATGATCAGGTCAGACATTCACTCAAACCAAACTAGAAATTTAGCTTTTTCTTTTCACTGGTGGTAGGGGTGGGGGTGGGGATGGGAATGGGAAATCATAAATTAAACTAAAATGGCAATTAAAAAAATATAGAAATGACATTTTCTCTTTGTGGCCAAGCTGCAGCAGAAGTTAAATTTTTCAAAGCTGTTACAACCAGCATGCCCTTCCTTGGAAGGCCAAAGCTCTGGATTAATGTCAGGATTTGTAAAATACCCAGATAGCAATGAGGACAGAAATCCTTCCCCTGAACTACAGAGAAGTGAATTACCTAGCAATGTGTTACTGATTTATCATACCAGCTGTATGTAAATTAAATTTGAAAACTCAAATTGATTTCATTTCCAGTCCCTAAATATCCAGGTGGCTTGCTGCATTAATTAGAATTGACATGGAGGTTAATAATTTTGCTCTCTGACTTCCACCTCTTTAAAACCTGATACCTTGATATTCCTGCCGATAAACGTGTGGGGTGAGGAGTGCAGGAGTGGATCAGCAAGCAGGGGTCCAATGCATAACCCGAGAGATGAATTTTTCACAACACTGTCCCCTCGCACCTGAGCAGGGTACACTTTCACGTTGCAGCCAGTGGCAGGCGCACTGGAGTGATGGATGAGGTGGAAATCAATGGAACTCCACTATACACACAGGGGGTTTCTCTCTCCTCAGCACCCTGTGACCCGCCCCCAGCACAAGCTTCACCCTGGGACAGAGCCACCAGCCATTCATCCCCCAGAAGACCAGACACAGCAAAGCTGCAGCCACAGCTCACAGCTATCCCAGGATGGGGTTAGTTGCTTTGCAATGGGACAGAGGGTAAAAAGAAGGCTTGGGCACTAACTATCAGGGGTTCTGCTGACTTCAGACACTTGATAGACAGATGGATCACCGACTTATTCAATTCCTAGGAAAAGAAAATGGTCAGACCCCTCATCAGAGAGTGCCTGGCATACTAAGCTCTGGCTAGGAGCTGTTACCCAGGTGCTCTCCAAAGCTGAACATATGGGGTTAATTGCATGATTTTTTTTTTCAGGTCCTCTGAGAGTGCAGGCAGAACTGTGTTTGTCAAGGGGTTTGAAGGTGAGGTTCCAGAAACCATTTGTGAAAATTAGATGAGAAAATATCTCCTTCCTTCATCAGCTGCCTGGTGCTATAGAATCCACTTCCAAATATTGTCTTTTGGACAAAGTACCAAACATGTAACTGAGACTCCATTCTAAGACCATAAATATTTTGCAGATACCTACGTGGATCTGGATACAAATGCTACTGCTGGTGAGAACAGAGCTATGGCATGCCTACTTCACAGTCTCTGACTTAGCCCAAGTTCTAAGGGTTGACTCTAACAGTCTTGAAAACTACTTCAGGATACATTTTTTCCCTTGAAACAATGCTGTAAATGGTGGCCAGAATCCCAAATACATATCCAATTGTCCATAGCATTGAGGAGGCATCTTTGACAAGGTGAGAATTTTACTTGATCGTAAAAACATCTGTGTTGGAGTCTCAACCAAGACTCTTTCTAACTACATTACCTTGGATAAGTCACTTCTCTGAATCAAAATGAGAGTCATGTTAATACTCAACAGGTCTACTTCAATTCAATGAACCATATGTCAGGAATTACAGGAGGAGCTGCAGGTTCTAAGTTTGAAGAGTATCTTTCCCCAGGCCTGGGAATCCAGCAGCCCTAGCTGTCTGTTGCTGGGTACCCTCAAGCAAGTTTCTCCACCTTAAAATTCAGTAACAATGAGAGGCAGGATCACCCAAGCAGGCTCTAGAGTCAGACAATTTTGGATAAATTCCAACTGCACCATTTACTAAGTATCAACTTTGAGTACATTAAGCTCCTTCATTTTCTGTAAGGAAAGGTATATTATAATGGCAGTTTTATAAGATTGCTATGAATATTGAGAATATGCATGTAAATTTCTTGGCACACTACCTGGAATAAAGGACTCATTTCAGTTATTTTGTTGTCATTATTGTTGCTGTTAATAAAAAAGAAGTTTATGATGAGGAGAACAGTTCATTGTCACCATAAACAACACTTAGTAGGTGCTAAATAATTGCTACTTTTCTTTCCCCAGCCCTGAATCTTCAAAGGGCAAGGAATACAGATCCTAAAAGAGAGAATTGAAATAAAATGTGGTAAGGACAAGCATCGGCCTTAAAAGTGCTATGGGACACAGGGAAGGAATGGTCCTACCTGAGAAAGATTGGGAGGCTTCAGGAAGGAGGTGGCATTGAACTGAGAAGTCTGACCAGGATCAGAGAGAGTGGGGTCATTCAGACAAAAGAAGAGTTTGAGCAAAGGCTTGGAGTTTGAGTTGTGTGCAGTATGGTGAGAGGAATAATGAAAAATTTGGTAGAATTAGAACACAAGGCAGGCACTGAGGTGAAAAATCTGAGGAGGAATCATTACTAGAAGTTAAAAAGGCAAAAACAGATTGGAATCAGATTGTAATGGACTTTGCAGACCATGCTAAGAATTTGGGCTTCCTTTTGAGCCAGTATTTCCCAAAATGGAGCCCCTGGATTATCTACATAGGGACTGAGGGAGAAAACTTTCCTTTTGCCCTCTGAAGGTTCACTGAAAATCAAATGACAAAAGCCAGATTAATAGGAGAAAAAATAGAGAGTCATAGAAAACATGAACTCAGAGAGGGGCCAGATGGTTGATGCTTACAACTCTCTTCAGGGGAGAGGTGCATAGGTCCAAGAGGCAAGAGGCAGCCAGCAGAGGAAGGGCAGAGCTACACAGGAACAAAAGTTGTGTTATGATGCAAATAAAGTCCCCCAAACAATCTCCTGGAGTCGCCCTCAGAAGAATAGATAAAAATTCTGTCCGTGGACAGGACAACTCCCAGTCTCTTCTCTTTTTTGGTGGTTGATCTTTCCTGGTTATTTGATGAGCTATCTAAGGAGGGCATTTAAGACAATTGCATTTCTTTTGGAAAGAAGCTGATATAGTTTGGATGTTTGTCCCCACCCAAATCTCATGTTGAATTGTCAACTTCTGTCAGCTTTGTGGAAGATGCCTGCACAGGGGTAGGGCCTGGAGGCAGGCAGAGAAGCAGAGGGAAGCAGACCAGAACGGAACTGCAGCAGAGAGTCGAAGCGGGGAGGCGGGCCAAAATGAAGGCATTCCAATCTAACAGCGGTCCTGGGCTAAGGTCACCTTAGTCAGGTCCACATGCCAGGGATATGTGGATGCAAGAAGAGTCCTGGAAATTTTTCATTCTTTCTGGAGGAACTGAGAAAGCGAATGAGTATGGCAAGACATTAAACAAGTGTTGTAGGACTTTTCCCTTAGTTCAGCTAAGGATGAGGTCTTTGTCGCATGGCCATGAAATATTAGGCTCACAGATACTTTGAAGGGTGATAAAAATGGTACTTATTGGACAAAAAGGAGAAAAAAAAAAGGGGGAAAACAGGGACTCTCCACAAAGCCAGAGTCCTGATAGTGTGCTTCCTGCCTCACAGATTAAATTCCAGGTTCCACCCAGGAAGAGCGAGGGCCAAGCTCCTCCCCACTGCAAATGGCGCAAACTTCTGCGACTCCACCGCAGTGCGCGGGCCGGCTGGAGATTCCCTGGGGACCCCTTTCCACTTGGCTGTCTCACATGCATAAGTAATTGAGACAAAACCAGTACCCCTTCTTAGGGGCCTGCTGGGCCTCCAAGCATGAAAATAAAAGAAAATCTTGAGTTCCTTCAAGGGAAATTCCAGGCACCTAGCTGGCCTTGAGAACTAAATAAGCAGCTTGATAAGCAAGAAGGTAATAGTAGCTTAAAACAATACCCAAGGAAGCTAGAATCACGGGAGGTTTGATTCTCTATGGAAACTAAAGATAACATCTTAATATATATCCCTGAATTGTTTTTCGGAAACCCGGACCCCCAGCAAGGAGATCTGCTGGCAAGTAGACCTCAGATAATGGGGAACTAAAAAGTAAACTTTGACCACAGTTCTTGGTTCAAAATTTCTTCCTGAGGGTCCTGGAGAAAGTCACACCCAGGAGCCAGAGCTAACATTCTTTTCTGCTGACCCCAAATTTTTAAACAAATCTTCTCTTCCTCAATCAAATCAGAATCTTTGAAATCTATCTATGATCTATAAGCTCTCCTGCTTAAGATATCCGGCCCTTTTAGGCCAAAACCAATATATAACCTCCGTGTATTGATTCATGACTTTGCCTGTAACTTCTGCTTTTCTGAAATTTAGCCCTGCCTTTAAAATCCCTTATCTGCAAGCTATCAACGAGGTCAGGACTTAGGCATTAGCTGCCTGGTCCTCCTTGCTTGGCAACTGGCAACTAAATGCTTCACTTTTTCTTACTGCAATCCCGATGTCAGTGTTTGGCCTTGCTGCACCGGGTGAGTGGACACCTGGTTCGGCTCTATAACACAATCCATGAACAGATTTGTAAGGGTAGTTAAGAATCTTATTAGAACCATTGCTTCCTGGGAAGTTACATGTGGACAGGTGACAGATATGATCTTCCTTTGAGAGGTGGAAGCTGCCAATTGTTGTAAATGACAAAGCTTTGGTTCCTTTACTTGGCCTACAGAGAATCCATTAGAAATCTCACCAGCAAGCCTGTCAGACTGAACAGCAGAGGAAAATCAATATGCCCCTCACCTTATGAAGGAAGAAAAAAAAATGAGAGAAGAGCACGGCCCTAAGGCAGAAAAAGACTACTTTACTAAAAATATGACGCACCCTGAGAACAGCCAGGCATTTCTATATGAAAAACAATAAAGAAAAGCATCCTCTTCCTAAGATAAAGTAGGCTAAAGACAAAGCTAGATAGGGCAGGGCAAAAGAACAAAGCAACCCTCTTTTATTTCTTCTTCCATTCTTCTTGAATTCTCCTGACCACTTTTTCCAGCCACCCAGCCATGTGCATGTATTTCATTAGAATATGAATGAGAAGCCCTTTGGGAGAATTGTATGCTGCCATGGCAACAGTCACCTTGGCAACTGTTAATTAATTGGATGATGATGAAGTGGAGGAAGAAAAAAAGCCAACCAGAACGGATACAACTCTAGAGGAAGTCATGGTGTGTAGTAATTATATGAATTTCATTCAGCAAAGGCATGCAGCAGGTCAGAAATGCAAATATCTCCCCCGCAGCCACCGCCTACTCAGAGAGGCCTGCATTTGGATTAAACAAATGTGAATGAGTGGCTCAGGTCTCCTCGATTCAAAAACACACATATGGCTGCCTCAACATAGGCAGATTCTCCAGGGAGATAAAACCTCATTCTAATACGGGGAGTTGCCCGATTCTACTGAGAGTGGCCGAGATCCATTGTGTGCCTGCCCCCATTATAGCAAATGGTACCACCCAGGGAGGAAAATAGCGTGAGATCCTGCGGAGTTGTTCAAATAGGAAGTGTCTTCTGATTGAAGGCAGGGAAGCTTGGTTTGCCACCACTGACTCAAGATGACACAGTAGCTTGTATACACATAGATGGTTCAAAGTTCAAAAAGAACCTGGGGCTGGGGAGGGGAGATGGGATCCAAATCAGAGAGGACCCTAAAGAAGCCCTCACAGGTCAGCTTTCTGTTAAGATAGACAGAGATAAAACAATTGCAGAGGTATTTTTCTACAATATTGTCCTCCCCCAACTACGCTACCTCAATTCCCTCTCCTCTCTTATTCAAATTATATTCAGACCCCAGGGAAATGGGGGTCTGATTTCTTGAATGTTTCCTGGCAGAGAAAGTATTTAGGAAATGTTTAGATGGCATTAAGAAGCCATCCCACCACACTCCTCCTTCCTGGCTCTGGCCAAAAAACCTTGGCAAGAAATACCCTAAGGTAGTAGCTTTTGTAACTGCAGGCAAGCTCAGGTCCCCAACTTTGCTGGCCTTGCTCTGACCCTCCCCTTATGACTATTGTAAATAAAGATGTTGGAAGTGTGTGGAGATAGGATTCTGAGAGCAACTCCTAAAGCTACAAATTCAGCCACCATCTGGCGTAGGTGGACAATGGAATTCTGCCTCATGGAGCAACGCCACTTTCTTGTCTTGACAATGATCTGAAGAATCCAAGCCCCTCTCACAATCATATTAGTGCTCAAAAGGTGCTACAAATGATTGTTTTATCAATATCATTATTATCCAAAAGCATCTTATCACATGGAGGCACTGGATGAGTAAGGTACAAACATGTACCTTACTTGTGCTTTCCAAAATTTTACAAAATGACCTAATGAACACTTTCTATTCATAAAGAGGTTTTCCAAAAAAAGGAAAAAGGGAAAAAAGAAGACACCTAATCTCTCTAAGCCTCCCCCTTGGAGACACTTACATGGAAATTCTAAGTCACCAAAGTGCATTCAAATTTCCCTTCTCGGTATCAGCACCCCATCACAATATGCACAAAAGCTAATACGTTCAATATGAACCTAGAACAAAGCGCACATCTGGTCATCTCACAGAGGAGAAGCACCTTTTCATTTACTCAGTCAGCCATTCCAAGAGAATCAATTTCCTCCTTTTTTTTTTTTTTCCAGATAGCCAATTACTGTTTTCACAGATAGAACCAAAAACAGAGTGGAGGAAGGAAAAAAGAAGAAAGGCACACATGAATCAGTAGATCTGTTTCCAATAATAACCCATGCCATCTGGTCTGACTTTCCTGTCTTCCTGACAAATACCCAAAGCACCTACAAAAAGGAGCACAAAGAGCAGATTCCTATGTGATAATATGCATAGTGTACATAACTCGTGGCTTAAATGATTGACTGAAAAAGTCATTTTGCTCCATGATAAAGGAAACCATAAATGCCCCCCTTGACGTCTGAAATATTTAAAATTACTGTGAAGATTACCTCACTCTTGTTTGAGAAATCATTAAGGGTCCACCATGCAATTTGCAGAATGTCAGGGTTTCTAAGTGGTAATAAAATCTCCAGCAGATTCAGGAAAGGGATTGAATTGGAATGTAAGTGAACACAGCTCCAGGTATCCCTGCTCCGTCAGCTTGTAAACCATTTCACAATATATTCAGAACTGAACGACCATACTACTCCAGGTTCTCAAGCTGGATTTTATTTCCCTTAAAACCGAAGCCATTTATGTAGGATACGTTCAAAAGAGGCCACCCTGCAGAACCTTTGCTTTTAAAATCACTGTAATTCATTCAAATCGAGCCACTTTTGCATGTCAGAAAGTGGCAAAGTTGGCCCTATTAATGTGTAATGATGCATAGTATGGATTAAGTGTTCACACCAGTTCACTGCATCTTCAGGTCAATAAATTATTGCTGATCAGAGGGAAAACTGATTTCTCTCGCTTCCTCCCAGTCAAGTGCAGATATCCAGAGATACCAGAAAGAGAAAAAGACATGGGCCAATGGATTTGGTTTTGTGTTGGTTTGTTCTTTTCATTTTAGGACTACTTTAACATATATTGCAGTGCATGGTCATAACAATCAAGGCTCTGTTTCACATAAAATATAACCCACTGAAGCAACATACATGCATTTAATGTTTTTTAGTGACTTAGCCCGGATGAACCAGAAGGCCCAGGTGCAAACCCTGGCCCCATCACCCACTCCACTCTCATACAAGATACCTAGTTAAGCCTCATCTTCCATACCTCTAAAGTGGGTACAATACTTGGTTGACTTATGTTATGTTAAGAAACTCAATGAGATCATATATATGTGTATATATACATACATATATAATACCAATACATGTGTGAAAATACATGCATGTATACACACATATGTATATACATACACACAGATGCACACACACACGTTGATGTGCACCCTGTACATACATTACATTACTGTACTGTACATACAGTACATTTCATTAGAATAAGAAGGAGAAGAAGGCCTTTGGAAGAATGGTGGGTGCTAAGCGCTGCAGTAGAGCACAGCAGCTAAGGCACAAGATGAGAAGAAATTCTAAGCTAAAAAACAGAGACGAGCCAGGCACAGTGGCTCATGCCTGTAATCCCACCACTTTGGGAGGACAAGGCAGGAAGATCGCTTGAGGTCAGGAGTTCAAGGCCAGCCTGGCCAACACGGTGTAACTCTGTCTCTACTAAAAATATAAAAATCAGCCAGGTGTGGTGGCGGGCACCTGTAATCCCAGCTACTCGGGAGGCTGAGGCAGGATAATCACTTGAACCTGGGAGGCGGAGGTTGCAGTGAGCCGGGGTTACACCATTGCACTCCAGCCTGTGCGACACAGTGAGATTCCGTCAAAAACAAACAAACAAACAAAAAACAAAACAAAAAAACAGAGATGTTTGACTGAATTGATGGAAGAACATGTCACCCTGGCAGATTTAGGAAGAAATGAGAATTAATGCAGATATGCATACATTCTATATGTGGAAAATAGCATCTATTTTGGTGAAGTAAGATGTCAGTTGATTTGCAAAGTGAAATGGACAAAGATTAGGTTGGGGACTGAAAAAAGTGGTGATGTTCCAGGATCTTACCCCAAGTGTGATTCTTCTCTGGAATACTTTTTTTCTTGCCTACTGCTGTGTGAACTGCACAGCAGTCACCTGTTCTCAGAAGTCACATGCCTTCTTCTTGTGCTGAATGTCAGCATGATTATGGACTAGCCTTGGAGAAATCCTGGGCACAAGGACCCTCTTAAGTTCAGAAACTCTCCTTTCTTCTGAACCCCTTCATTCCACATGATCTGGCATTAGGCCGTACATCACTCCTCTTGCCTACAGCTCTTCAAGCCCTCGCCCCTGGTACCTGCAGGTGAAAACACTCCTTCCTCTGAAACTCCCGCGTCCCAGTCCTGTCACTTTTGATTTTCCTTGCACTCTTGTCACCGAGCACCTGGTCACTGCCCCTAACTCAACTGAGAAGTTCAGTCTCGTTCTCCTGGTCTTTCTCTCCTGTCCTGCTCCCGTCATCATCCTGCCAGCCTCCGTGTCCAAAAGATGACCTGGCCAACAGTGGCTGCAAAGCTCCTTAACCTCTTGAGCTCAAGGAGAATCACCACTCTCACCCGTTCTCACAGCCATACCCTGGACCTTATTATCATGTGAAAGCAAAGGCCAAAATGCCCACTTCTGACCAAAGCCCCTATTCCTTCTGATCAGCTCATTCCCTCAGGTCCAGTCTACTTTCTTGTCATGACATCCCATCAAACCTTCAGTTTTACAGCTGGTCTCTTTGCCATTTATTCATCGTCTTTTGCATTACTATGAATCTTTTTTTTATTATTTATTTTTATTTTCATTTTAAGTTCCAGGGTACATGTGCAGGATGTGCAGGTTTGTTACATAGGTAAACATGTGCCATGGTGGTTTGCTGCACCTATCAACCCATCACCTAGGTACTAGGCCCAGCATGCATTAGCTATCCTTCCTAATGCTCTCCCTGCATTAGGTCCCCAATCCCCCAACAGGCCCTAGTGTGTGTTGTTCCCCTCCCTGTGCCCATGTGTTCTCATTGTTCAGTTCCCACTTATAAGTGAGAACATGTGGTGTTTGGCTTTCTGTTCCTGTGTTAGTTTGCTGAGGATAATAGCTTCCAGCTCCATCCATGTTACTGTAAAGGACATGATTGTTTTCCTTTTTATGGCTGCATAGTATTCCATGGTATATGTGGAATTTTTTTTTTCCAATGTGGAATTTTTTCCAATGTGGAATTTTACTTCATTTTCTTTATCCAGTCTATCACTGATGGGCATTTGGGTTGAATTCATGTCTTTGCTATTGTGAATAGCGCTGAAATGAACATACATATACATGTATCTTTGTAATAGAATGATTTATATTCCTTTGGGTATATACCCAGTAATGGGATTGCTAGGTCAAATGGTATTTCTGGTTCTAGGTCTTTGAGGAATTGCCCCACCATCTTCCACAATGATTGAACTGATTTACATTCCCACCAACAGTGTAAAACATTCCTATTTCTCTGCAACTTCACCAGCATCTGTTTTTTCTTTACTTTTCAATAATCACCTTTCTGACTGGTATGAGATGGTATCTCATTGTGGTTTTGATTTGCATTTCTCTAATGATCAGTGATGTTGAGCTTTTTTTTTGTATGTTTGTTGGCTGCACAAATGTCTTCTTTTGAGAAGTGTCTGTTCATGTCCCTTTGCCCACTTTTTAATGGTTTTTCTTTTTCTTGTAAATTTGTTTTAAGTTCCTTATAGACCTGGATATTAGACCTTTGTCAAATGGATAAATTGCAAAAATTTTCTCCCACCCTGTAGGTTGCCTGTTCACTGGATCCTTTCTTATCCAACCCAATTACCAAAAGCATCTCTTTCTTTTCCCAAAATATTCAACTCACATGAACTCCCCCCGACCTTCTGTAGCACCCTCACTACAAACCCTTAACCTTGGACCGACACAACTTTCCACCTTCTGTGGATCCCCCACAGTTGGCAGTGCAGTGCTTCAGCATGTTCTTGGCATGTTTCCTAAAGGAAAGCATGTCAGAGTCTAAGTTGGTGCCACTGCAAACACAGGCTCTCCCACCGCAACTGTATCCTGTAGGACACTCAACTATCTTACCTTCCTAGATCACTTATCTCTCCCATTCTCACATAATGGCTATTCCAAAACATCACCACTTTTTCCAGTCCCTAACATAATATTTATCTATTTCACTTTGCAAATCAGCTGACATCTTACTTCACCAAAATAGATGCTATCCACAGAAAATTCCCTCTACACATAGAACGTTTGCATACCTATATTAATTCTCCTTTCTTCCTAATCTGCCGGGTGACATGTTCTTCCATCAATTCACTTAAACACCTTTGTTTTTTAACTTAGAACCTCTTCTCATCTGGGAATTTATCCCATAAGTCAATTCTAGTCCCTCCTTTTTTTTGTTTTTTTTTTTTTTTTTTTGAGACAGGGTTTCACTCCCATCACTCAGGCTGGAGTACAATGACGCGATCTTGGCTCATTGCAACCTCCCAGGCTCAGGGCTTCCTCCTACCTCAGCCTCCTGAGTAGCTGGGATTACAAGTATGCACCATCACGACCAGCTAATTTTTGTATTTTTAGTAGAGACAGGGTTTCACCATGTTACCCAGGCTGGTCTTGAACTCCTGAGCTCAAGTGATCTGCCAGCCTCAGCCTCCCAAAGTGCTGGGATTACAGGTGTGAGCCACCACACCTGGCCTCTCCTATATTTTGAACCTTTATCTTTTGAGCATATCTCTCTTACAAAAGCCCTCCTTCAACCTAGAGTTTCCCTCTTGCATCCCCATCTCTCCCACCCTGGACAGCCAAATGTCTCAAAAGAATAATGCATACCTTGTGTCTCTATTTCTTTTCTCCCTAGTTACTCTCCATTCAACCCACTGCAATGGATCATATGTACACTTCTACTTGGGCATGTATATCTGCCTAGGACTGACATTTATTGGTCAGAATTCAGCATTTTTTCCACTTTAGTATATAAGGCCAAACAGTTTTCCAAAGTGGTTTCCAAATTACAAATGTATAATCCCATGAACACTGCATGAGAGAACTAGTTGCTCTGCATCCTCACCAAACTTTGGTATTTTTGGTCTGTTTCCTTTTAGCACTTCTGGTGTATAGGTACTAGCATTTCACTGTGGTTTTAATTGGCATTTCCCTGAGTACGAAGTTGAGCAAATTTTCACATTTATTGGCCACTTAGATAAGTGCTTTTGAGAAGTGCCTATTCAAGTATTTTGCCCATTTTTCTATTGTGTTTCTTTTTCTTATTGATTTGTAAGAGTTCTTTATATGTTCTGAACATGAGTGCTTTGTGGAAAGGATTCATACGTATGGCAAATCTTTTCCTGTTTTCTTCACCTGTATCTTCACTCTCTATGATATCTTTTGATAAACAAAAAACTTAAATTTAATGTAGTCAATTTTTTTCCTTTATCCATTCCTTTTTAGATCCTGCTCTTTTAAAAAATTTTTAATTCTTTTTTTTTTTTTTTTTTTTGAGTCAGAGTCTCACTCTGTCATCCAGGCTGGAGTGCAGTGGGCAATCTCAGCTCACCGCAACCTCTGCCTCCTGGGTTCACGCATTTCTCCTGCCTCAGCCTCCCAAGTAGCTGGGATTACAGGTGCGTGACATCACACCTGGCTAATTTTTTGTGTTTTTATTAGAGACAGGTTTCGCTCAGTTGGCCAGGCTGGTCTCAAACTCCTGTCTTCAAGTGATCTGTCCACCTCAGCTTCCCAAAAATCTGGGATTACAAGGGTGAGCCACCATGCCCAGCCAGGTCCTGCTTTTTTAAAATAAAAAATATTTGCCTATTCCAAGTTCATAAAATGGTCACCTATATTCTAAAAGTTTTATTCATTTACCTTTTATAATTAAAGTTGAAATCCATCTGGAATTGATTTGTGCTTGCAATATAAATAGGATGTTATTCAAGTTTGAATCCCTAGCACCTAATATAGCACCTGAAATTCAGTTAATCCTTAATCAATATTGTCCTAATTAAATAATGACAAAGCATTTGAGCGATTTGAGAAGGGAAAGCAAAATTCAGGTCAGGGCTTTGTGGCATCCCAGATCTCCCCTGAGCATGTCATACACAGTATTGTGGGTTTCCTCACCTCCAGTCACTGCCCACCTTCTACATGCCCAACTTCTAACAGATCTTCATCCATTCCTTGTTCTTCAACCAGAAGCCAAGACCTCAGAATTCTTGTTTGATCATTATGATTAAAGGAGTGGCATCTTGGGAAAACTATGGCCATGTTACATTCCAACATACCTTTATGAGGACTTAAAAGCTTTCAAAAATCTAAAACCATCTTCAACCACAAAAACAGACTGCATGGAAAATAGAATGCTACTTTGAACCTTTTTAAAATAAGTCATTTTTATCAAAACAAAGACGATAAAGTACCATAAATGGAAGGTTAACTGCTTGTCATTTTCTAAAGGTCCCCTTTGAGAAATGTCAGGAAAGATATATGATTGTCTCTTGAACTAGACAAGAAATCTGCCAGTCACTGTGGTAGGACCAGTTTGTATATAAACACACCACATTTTACTCCCTGGGTATCCAAGATGCCTCCATAGACTATTATTCTTTGAGGTGGAAAGATATTGAAATACAATATAAAAGATGAAAAGATAAGAAAAGGTGCACAATGAAATCTTAGACTTGATCCAAAAGGGAATGGAAACTCACATTCAGACCTAATGAAAAAATATGCTCTGGTCAGATCCATAGCAGAGAAAAAAGAGTGTAAAAGAGGTAGCTGGAAAAACAATGAATTCCTGGTCTATGACCGTGACCTCAAAAATAGTAAAGACAACGCTGAATGCACAGTTTAAGACGAGCCTGAATTTAGGACTGATTCCATGTTCGAAATAAAGGGCACAGGAAGACAAACATTTCTGCAGGCTCTCTGGCTTGTGGCTGTGGGAAAGTGATGACGCTGATCGGTGGAGCTGAGCTGACAGCATTTCGGGTGCGCTAAGGGGTCTGCAAGGGAGACGCACGTGGAACAGAGTCAAATCAGTCAACCTAGACATTGAGAGCCTCATCTGAGAACCAAGGGAACCAGGATCCAGACCAGCGTCCTGCTGTCCACTGAAAAGACTAAAAGACACAAGATGGTACATTGCATGGTATTAGCTACTCGGCTACTGGGATCCCTGAGTGCCTGACAGGTGACACAGGGGCTTGGATGACAAAGAAAACTGACTCATGGACCCTGATAAATATTTATTGAGCATGTTTCACCGGTAGGTCTGTCAATGGGCTGAGCACTGTGATTCATCAAATGGCCTCAAACTTTTCAATAGTCAGAAGATCTAGATTCAGCCGGGAGCAGCGGCTCACACCTGTAATCCTAGCACTTTGGGAGACCAAGGTGGGAGGATCGCTTGAGCCCAGGAGTTCAAGGTCAGCCTGGGCAACATAGTGAGACCCTCTCTCTAAAAAAAAATAAAAGATAAAAAACATTATCCAGGCATGGTGGTGCATGCTTATTCTCCCAACTACTCAGGAGGCTGAGGGGGGAGGATCACTTGAGCCTAAGAGGTCGAGGCTGCAGTAAGCAATGATCATGCCACTGTACTCTAGCCTGAGCCTCAGAGTGAGAGCCTGTCTCAAAAAAAAAAGATCTGGATTCAAATTTAAACTCTGGCCAAGCATGGTGGCTCACACCCATAATCCCAGCACTTTGGGAGGCTGACGTGGGTGGATCATTTGAGGTCAGGAATTCAAGACCAGCCTGACCAACACGGTGAAACGCTGTCTCCACTAAAAATACAAAAATTAGCCGGGTTTGGTGACAGGCACCTGTAATCCCAGCTGCTCGGGAGGCTGAGGCATGAGAATCACTTGAAACCGGGAGGCAGAGGTTGTAGTGAGCCGAGATGGCACCACTGCACTCCAGCCTGGGTGACAGAGTGTAACCCTGTCTCAAAAAAAGAAAAAGAAAAAAAATTAAACTCTGTCCCTTATCAGCTGGTAAGACCTTGGTCACATTGTTTGTTCCTTTAAGCCTCAGTTTTCTCTTCTGTAAAAATGAGCATCTGGATTAAATGCCTGAACTCCCTTCAGCTCTGAAATTCTGTGGTGCATTCTCTGAGGACATTACCTCTCTAAGGGACTCAAGTTAAACAGCTCACACCATCCATCATTTTTCTGTCTGAGGTTTTATTTCCCTAATCAGATTTGGGTAAATTTTCAGCCTCTCTCTGTCTCTTATTTCCAATCCAATAAAACCTGTATGGATTTGTTTTGTATTTCATCTAATGTCATTATTCATTCTAAGAGTCACTGCCTGACCATTTCCCTGCCTATAGCATAATTAGCTATTAAAAAGCTACACTGGCATGGTTTTCAAACTTGCATCCTCTTTTTCTGAGGTGGATTGATTCTAAACTGATTAAAATATCTCAGAATTTCCAATACAATTTTTAAAATGCAACAGATTTTCAAGACTGCCTCATGACTCTGCCATGCCAAGGGAGTTAGCTGCCAACTCTCTCTGACTGCCAAGGAAGCCAAATAAATAATCCTGATGGTGGTTTTAAAATGAGAGGCAAGTGCCCATTTCTTAGGTTGACAGTGCCACCCCACACATTGACTTCTCCAGGGTTTGTAAGACACCAAGGGTGATGTTTCAGATTTTCCCCAGAAGGACAGAGTAGCGTCCTGGACCAGTCTGCTCAGTTAGCAGATAGAAATCATTCACCATCTTCCCTTGTTTCACATACATTCATCTTCTCAATAAAGAAGTGCTCCTTTCTCTTCCAAAACCCTGCTGAAGTTCACTGTCTCAGTGAAACCTGAGAAGAATCTCTCTAGTCATCGACCCAGAAGCTGACTCCTAACCTCCTTGCCTAGAATCCTGGACCTCATGCTTTGAGCCTCACATCAGAGGACTTTTTTTTTTTTTTTTTTTTTTGAGATGGAGTTTTGCTCTATTGCCCAGGGTGGAGTGCAATGGCATGATCTCTGCTCACTGCAACCTCTGCCTCCCGAGTTCAAGCGACTCTCCTGCCTCAGCCTCCTGAGTAGCTGGGATTACAGGCGCCAACCACCATGCCTGGCCAATTTTTGTATTTTTAGTAGAGATGGGTTTCACCATGTTGGCCAGGCTGGTCTCGAAATCCTGACCTCAGGTGATCCACCCACCTCGGCCTCCCAAAGTGCTGGGATTACAGGCATGAGCTACTGCCCCTGGCCTTCAGTAGACTTTTGCTCTAACCTTTCATATATCTTCCACATGAACCAGGACCATCATCCTAAAATCAGGCTATGAGATCATCCAACCTAACATAGTCAATATCCCCACCCATCATACTTGCCATCACCCAGATATCCACGTCACTTACATTACTTCCAGCTCTTCGATATGTCCTATAAATGCCAATACAATTAACCAAGTGATTTCTTGGAATCAACAATACTGGCTTGGACTACTTACTGTGTTTTGATCCCTTTGGTATTCTCAGAACCAGGACTATCTGCAGAATCTAACACCATCATAGGACCAGACAGAAATGGTTATTGGTGGGTGTCCCAGGCACCGAGACCCCACCAACCTGAGTGACTACCTGGCATAGTCAGGAGCAAAATGCAGAGCATCCAAACCATATGGAATTAGGGGTGTCTGTTCTTTGTCTTCATGCCTTTGGAATGTGGGCTTTTCTTGTCTTTTTCTGTTAAGTTGTAGGACTCTCAAGCTAAAAACCATGTGTATTCCCTTTCAATGCCACAATGGAATTAACTCCTCATTGTCATTTATCAAACATTGTTACCATGTTAACTATGAAAATGACAAAGAAGACAAAGGTTACCATATCCTGGTGAGGTTAATAGGTATTAAGGACCTGCATCTCAAGACTCCAACCAACATGACCGTCAAGATCACATCTGTGATTTGTAGGATGAAGGATTCTGTTTCCACTCACCAGCATCTCCTGACAAGCTGCGGGACTGGAACCCCCTTGGGCTGATAGAATGACCCTCCAACCACGGCTGCACAAAGCTGGTAACAAGAAAATTTCCACAGCAATGTCTGTGACTTTAGATCAGAGTCAACACCTCTGTTTGGAGGCAGGTCCTCCATATTTAATACAAAGCTTTCTTTTCTGGCCTGGCATAAAATTATTTGGAAGGTTTCTACCCTAAGAAAACAGAACATAGAAACAAAGCTTTTTTATCTCCCTCCAGGTCTTGTCTCCAGATAATGAAACTCTGTCATTAGGCTTGTAAATACTCCTCACTTTAGGGGTGATGAGATTCAAACTGTTAGTCTAGGGAATTTCCTGGTAACAGCTCAGCCAGGAAAATCAAAGCTGAGTTTTCTATCCTTGGTATTGAAACGTTCCTATTCAGTGAACAACTGGTTACTGAAAATTGTATGGGGGCACTTTATGTTCTCCAAGGGACTGTGAGCCCCTGTGATGTTCACAGTCCACAACGGGGACTCAGCTGAACCTAAAGCACTCAGGCACGGCCACGTGCACCATGCTCCTTACTCTAAATAGCACCAAGTACTCCAGGAACTTGGAGCAAAGTGGGCCTGGCCTTGAAGTACTGCCAAGATTTCTAAACACAGCAACAGGAAGGAGGCATTCCAGGCAGAGACAAGAGCATGAACAGAAGAAAGGCAGGGCAATGTGTCTTTGGGGGATGGTGAGTGAATCCAATTCATTTGGAGTCTACTATGTAGGGGAGCATATAGAGAATACTGGGAAATTGGAATTTCTGGAGACTCATTCTATCATGAATGGCTGTATTAGTCCATTCTCACGCTGCTGATAAAGACATAACTGAGACTGGGTAATTTATAAAGAATAAAAGGTTTAATGGAATCATAGTTCCACGTGGCTGGGAAGGTCTCACAATCATGGTGGAAGGCAAAAGGCATGTCTTACATGGCAGCAGGCAAGAGACAGCTTGTGCAGGGGAACTCCCCTTTATAAAACCATCAGATCTATGAGACTTATTCACCATCATGAGAACAGCATGGGAAAGACCTGCTCCCATGATTCAATTACCTCCCACTAGGTCCCTCCCATGGCATGTGGGAATTGTGGGAACTACAATTCAAGATGAGATTTGGGTGGGGACACAGCGAAACTATATCAATGGGCTTTCATTTAACCTTTGCAGACAACAATTACACAGCCCTACCAACTGGGGAGGATAGAAGAAATATGACTCTTGGAAAAGTGCCTTATGTTCTTTAGAACATACTTGATCAATACAGATCTCATGGTGGCACCTTGTCTCTGTTTCCAGGATAGGCCAGTGCATTGCCATCCTTTCATTATATGTCTCTCTTTCTTGCTAGACTGTGGGCTCCATGCGGGCAGTGACTGTTTGTGACTCAACTTTTAATCCTCAGCACTCAGCACAATGCCCAAAACATAGAAGGTGCTCAGTAAACGTTGAATGGATTAATTAAATTAAGGAGTTAACAGATATGAGCACGTACCCTACTTGTCAGGGCCACTTGACTTGTGGAAAAAAGTACTGGAAAACAATTGCAGTTCATATGGAGAAACTATATCTAGGGAAAATGTGGTGGTGGTGCAAGCAGCAGGAGAACCAGAAAGTCATTCCATGGTGCAGCAGTAACCAATGGTGCAGAGCTCCTTTCTGATGCCCAGAACCGCTGGACACCCAACCAAGAAACACACGAGAGCCCAAGTAAATTTCTTGCCAAAGAGTGCATGAAGCACAGCCTATCATTCGAGATTGCCTCTCAATGACTTTGAAGCAAAACACTGGGTTTCTAAATTACCATCACAGCTAAGCAAATTGATCATCTGGAATTTGTAGCTGGCTTGTTAGACTGTATCCAGGGAAGGGGTGGCGGGGGCTGGTAGCAGGTTTGGCTCAGCTGCCTATAATTTTAAGCGCTTAATGGGATGATAATTTGCTGTTCAGTATGTTCATTTTGAAAAGCTTCCCTAATTCAGAGGGGAAAATGAATAAAACCAAGCTTTTTACTCCAAATCTGTGTGGAAACATCAATATCCTTCCATCAAGGAAACAGGTGGTTAAGAAGACATGGAAACATGGAAGAGATTGCTAGTGTCCCACAGGAAAAAAAAAAAATGTGCCTGCTGGGTAGTTGGTTGTATTAACTTACCATGAGAAGCTTCTTATAACAAGAGCTAAAATTCTAGTTCTTCTACACCAGGGGTCTGCAACCCCCAGGCCACAAACCAGTACCAGTCTGTGGCCTGTTAGGAACTAGGCAGCACAGCAGGAGGTGAATGGCAGGAAAGGGAGCAAAACTTTATCTGTATTTACAGCTGCTCCCATCACTTGCTTTATCACCTGAGCTCTACCTCCTGTCAGATCAATGGTTGCATTAAATTCTCATAGGAGCACAAACCCTATTGTGAACTGTGTATGTGAGGGATCTAGACTGTGCACTCCTTATGAGAATCTAATGCCTGATAATCTATCACTATCTCTCATCACCCTCAGATGGGACCGTCTAGTTGCAGGAAAACAAGCTCAGGGCTTCCACTGATTCTACATTATGGTGAGTTGTATAATTATTTCATCATATATTACAATGCAATAATAGAAATAAAGTGCACAATAAATGTAATGCGCTTGAATCATCCCCAATCCATCCCCACACCCCCACCCCCTGCCTAGGTCCATGGAAAAATTGTCTTCCATGAAACCAGTCCCTGGTACCAAAATTGTTGGGGACTGCTGTTTTTCACACTAGCCATCCCAGTTCTTCACAGTCCCCAGGAGATTTCATGGACCTGCACAATGAAGAAGAGACACAAATGAACAGAGGGTATGTGTGTGTGTGTGTGTCTGTGTGTTTGTTACCTCCATGTGCATCAGGTTATTGGGGCTGGCATTTCTTGACAACAGCTTCTGTGAACTGGTGATCTAGAATATTTTCCACCCAAATCAAATGTGAAGAGTTTCTAGTGACATTAATTTAGTTGACTTCTTTCTTAATACATCTCATGCAATCACACATCTTTTCTTTCTTGCGTCTGAAATTAATTCTACATGCATTGTAAGTTTCTTAAGGTAGATCATGTTTCTACATTGCATATTTTGCATATGAAGCCTAAAAATCACATTGTACACAAAGTCTAAAGATGCCAAAACATGAGTTTTTTTTAAGAGCTAAGGGCAAATTATTCTCAGTAAGAGACCAAAACTTTTTTATTAATTCCCAAACTCATCAAACATTTACAGAGCCCCTATTAGATATGGCAAAGGATAAAAAATTTTATTATTATTATAAAAACAATCCCTTTCATTCATTTATTCTTTAATTGTTTGAATATTTATTTATCTCTTCTAGGGTCAGGCACTGCTATTAGCTAAAAATTCCAGATGAATAAGATATAGTGCTGCACTCCAAGAACATACACTCCAGAGATTAACATCCTGAATTATTATTAGCTTACTTCTGCCCAAAGACAGAGGGAGGAGAATGTGATGGAAAGGCGGGACTTCAGCTGTATTCGTAATGTTTTATTCCTTTATAAATCCGAATAAAAAGAATAGTAACATTTGGAAAATCTAAATGGCAAGTACATTGGTATATGATATATTATTTTTCTGCTTTTCTTGTATATTAGAAATAGTATATAAACATTGCTCTGAAAACTAGATCATGATGATGATCATGATGATGATAAGAACTGTGTTAAGAATGATGTTAGAAATCTGCAAAGGGCTGGGCATAGTGGCTCACACCTGTAATCCCAGCACTTTGGGAGGCTGAGGCAGGTGGATCACTTGTGCTCAGGAGTTCGAGACCAACCTGGACAACATGGTGAAACCTCATCTCTACCAAAAATACAAAAACATTAGCCAGACATGGTGGCACACATCTGTGGTCCCAGCTACTCAAGAGGTTGAGGTGGGAGAATCGCTTGAGCCTGGGAGGCAAAGGTTGCAGTGAGCCAAGACTGTGCCCCTGCACCCCAGCATGAGTGACATAGCAGGACTCTGTCTAAAAACAAAAAAAAAAAGAAAGAAAGAAAGCAAAAAATATGCAGAATATTGTGTGAGTAATAGAAGGTACATAAAATCCAGTCTAAGAAAAAGAGCAGGTCTTGAAGCCTCCTCTAGGAAGCCCAGAGCTGAAATGTTTCCCCAGGAGTGAGTCACAGTCTCTGCTAAAAAAAAAAAAAAGTTCTACTGAGCAGATGAGCAAGACAGACTCCATGGCAGAGAAGCAGGGCAAGACCCCATCTCATTCTGTTCCTGCTACTATAAAACAAATACTGTAGGGGGCGAGACCAAGATGGCCAACAAGAAGCAGCAGTGATTGGAGGTTCCCATCAAAAAACCACAATAAGTGTGTAAATCATTCACCAGCAACCAAGTTATCCAGGTTCTGTCATCAAAATTGACTAGAAGGCTGGCATGACCCAGAAGGAAGAACAGTGTGGTGCGGTGGCCCACCTGAGAGCCACGCAGGGAAGGGGAAGCCCCTCCCCACAGCCAAGGGAGGTGACTCCTTAAATGACATCTCAAGGCATGAGAGCGAAACAGATGAATAGGGCCTGAAGTAAAGCCCCAGCAAACTGCAGCATCCCTACAGAAGAGGGACCTGACTATTGAAAGAAAAACAATCAGAAAGTGACAACAACAGCATCAACAACAACAACAAAGCCCCCACAAAAACCCCATCCAAAGGTCAGCAGCCTCAAAGACCCAAACTAGACCAACTCACGAAGATGAGAAAGAATCAGTGAAAAAATGCTGAAAACCCAAAAGGCTAGTGTGCCTCTTCTCCTCCAAATGATCACAACGTCTCTCCATCAAGGTTACAGGACTGGACAGAGGATCAGATGGATGAACTGACAGAGGTAGGCTTCAGAAGATGGGTAATAAAAAAACTACGATGAGCTAAAGGAGCATGTTCTAACCCAATGCAAAGAAGCTACGAACCTTGATAAAAGATTAGAGGAATTGCTAACTACAGTAGCCGGTTTAGAGAGGAATATAAATGACCTGATGGAGCTGAAAAACACAGCACAAGAACTTGCATACACAAGTATCAACAGCCAAATCGACCAAGCAGAAGGATATCAGAGTCTGAAGACCACCTTACTGAAATAAGACATGCGGACAAGAATAGAGAAAAAAAGAATGAAAAGGAATAAACAAAGCCTCCAAGAAATACAGGACTTCATAAAAAGACCGAACCTATGATTGATTGGAGTAGAAGGCGACGGGAAAAGTGGAAATAAGATGGAAAACACACTTCAGGATATTATCCAGGAGAACTTCCCCAACCTAGCAAGACAGGCCAACATGGAAATGCAGGAAATACAGAGAACACCATTAAGATACTCCATGAGAAAATCAACCCTGTCAGACGATTACAGTACCTTGAATCATCCTCCATCTAGATGTTCTTTGTCCTCATTTCCCAGAGCCAAGAACCATAAGTCAGTAACTTATCTGTCAAAGATGTAATTTTACACCAAAGAACCCAGAGACTTTGTCTTCACCCACCAGGTGTTGGGTACAACCTCCAGCCTGGGCTGGGCCCTTGCTGGCTACAGTCTCTGGACACTTTAACCTGACCTGCTGAACTATCTGGGGAACCTGTTCTCAGTCTGAGCTACAGCTCCTTCTGCCTTGCTCTATCCTTGTACTGCTGGGTTCTGTTACGCTAAGATGTCTGTTGCCCAATGTCTGCAGCAAGTCAATACGTTGAGACACTGGGACAGCAGAGGAAAAGGTTTACTCACAGGACCACCAAATGAGGATATGGCAGGGAACCTCAAATTCATCTCCCTGAGGAGTTTTGGGCTAGGGTTTATAAGGGGTCTGGAGTGGGCTGAAGCATGGAGATCATTGATTGGTCAAAGAGTGCATGGTGAAGTCAAGACAGAGAAAAGAAGAAACTGTATTCTCATGCTGATTCCATTCGTTCCCCTGTGGTGGTCTTCAAATTGATTGACATCAGTTGTCTCCCTGGAATTCAAGAACTGAGAAACATCTTAATCAATTCTTAAACCAAAGTCTTATGATGCTAACATCAGCAATCCTATCTATAGGAACAATGGGGATGCAAACAGTCAGTATCTAGTGACTTTTGGTTACAAGGAAGTGGGTCAAAATGCAGACTAATTAATGCTTAATTATAATTCTATGTCTGTCCAGAATTCCTGTTAACCCCATGAGGATGGCTTCCATTCTCAGGCAGCCTCCAGGCTAAGCCATAAAAGAATCTCCAGATTGTCAATAAATGATCAAACACCACTTATTAAAGAGCTATGGTGAGCCAATTCACCATAGGAGAGTGTTTCTCAGCCTCCCGTTCTGGATCCCACTTGCAAATTAACCACAGCCTCTCCTATGAATGGCAGGGTCTTGGCCTTAACCCAGAAGAGAGAGCAGAGGAGAGCCATATGCAAGCCCACCAAATGACGACAGAGTTCCTGTCCAACCTCACAGCTGCTATGTGGGAGGGAGGCAGGCAAGCCACAAACCAACTGGTCAGAATATAAGCCTTACACCAATGGTTGCTCATGACAGGCCTTGATCCAGATGGTAACCAGGGTAAAGGGCATCCCAGGCAACACAGCCAGGAAGACATACAAGCTAAAAATTACTCCGACTGAGGAGAGGGCACCACACCAAGTAAATTGAGTACATAAACCCTGCCTTCAAAGGCTTTTTCCCCCTAGTAGAGAATACATATGGAGCACATATGAAAGATACTAAAGCTGTTCAAGGACTTTAACAAAAAATAGGAATGAACCATACTTCCATGCAGAAATGGAACTATTAATTGCATATTCTGAATAATAAAATGAGCCAAAGCTTATTTTTGAATTTTTTGTTGTTGGTTGACTGTGTTTGGAGGAACCAGAACCATTTTGAACCAGAACTAAACTTGAATATCAAAATGTTCTCAGAAATTAGGCAATATTCTACCAAGTTCAAGTCACAGATGAAAACAAAAAACAAGATAACACAGGGTTGATTAAAGGGTTTTTCTTAGTAAGACAATGAAAACAATTGGAAAGCCCATTAAGATAAAAAATTCACCCTTTACACAAAAAGAAATAATAAAACTAAAAATTAAAATAATAGATTTGAAAAATATTTCTATTGATTCTAACATGGGAAGAGCTCATTCAAATTAATTTGTAAAAATCAGTACCCCAATAGACCATAGCAGGCACAAACAATACACACAAGAAGAAATGTAATTGGGAAGTAATACACAAAAAAAGATTACCCTTGTTAATTTTTTTAAAAATGAAAATAAAACTACACTATCATATCATTTTATATTCACTATAATTAATACCCAATCTGGGAACATTCTGGCAGAGTGACTTATTTGCACCTTGTTTTTGGTAATTAATACCAATATAAACCCTTTTGGGAAACAATACAGTGATCTATATCAAGACATAAAAATACTCACATCCCTTGACTCATTCTCTGGAAATGCTGAAGGAAGTTATTCAAAAGAGGAAAGAAGCTATACCCAAAAAGTTATTCATTGTTGGGTTTTTTATAACAAGTATTGGAAATGTTTAACAATGAGGGAGGGTGAACTTAACCACAGTACATCCGCTCTGAAATAATACCACAACTATAAAATAGTGCTGATGAAGAGAAACAATGTAAGAACATGTTTATCATAAAATTTTAAGTGAAAACAATATATATTATACAAAATTCTATTCACACACTGATTATAATTACGCTGAAGGATGTTGGCAGGTGGGTGAAAACTGAAAAAAGAAAAAACTAAAAACAGTTATGCTTGGGTGGTGGGCCTGTAAGATGTTTATTTCCATTTTGTTTCTGTAAGATTCTCAGAGTGTTGGTACCGCAGATTCAACTGGGGCCAGAGAAGCCCATCACGGGAGCCCGAGGAAAAGCAGCCACAGCTCCCCTTCCTAGTACAAGCATTCAACAGTAAGCTCCCACGCAAAGAATCAGACTGCAGCAAATTTCAGCGCTGCCTCAGGAACACTGTCCTTGGCTCCCACATTGCAAAGATTTTCCATTCCCCCCCCAGTCACCTCATTCATGGTTAAGGAAGAAAGCGCAGCTACCAGACAGGGTGACGACAGATGTCCAGGCACTGAGCCATCCATAGCTGTTATTTTTCATTCACATAGGCATGTGCCGGATCCAGCAGATGAAAACCAGACCTACCCCCTTCCCCATGTGTGTGTGTGTTTTTTCCCCCTACTGCTGCTGCTGTAACAGCTAAGTGCCAATTATCTCCCAAGCGTGAAAGCAAATATTGTGATAGCCCAACAAACTCTATAAATGTTAGAGGACACTGGTGGGGATGACTGTTTTTCTGTCCTGGCCTTGGCATGTCTTTATTCATTGTAACAGCTCTCATTAAATGAGGATCTGGTAGGTGCAAAGCTTTCTGCTAACACCTTCAGCACCTTGCATTCTTTATTTTCTCATTTATCTCTTGGCATTTTGTTGTTGCCCGTATCCCCACGACCCACGAATCCAGAGGTAAGTTTGCTTTTCTTTGCCTAGAAAAAGCTCCATTAAACCACCTATTCTCAGGACCCAACTTCACATGGGCTGATATGAATACTTTCTTCAAATATTTGAAGGCCTGATGTATCATAGTATTGTATTGCAGTAGGTAGTATTGTAGTATTGTAGTAGGTGCTTTAATCAGGGTTTTCCAGAGAAACACAGCCAATAGGAGATGATAGTTATAGAGAGATAGATACATACATACATACATACATACAGATTTATTTTTCAGGAATTGAATCACACAATTATAGAGGCCAAAAGTCAAAAGTTTTCAGGGTAGGCCAGTGAGCTGGAGACCCAGGGAAGAGTTAATTTTACAGCTAGAGTCTGAGGACTGTCTTAAGGCAGAGTTCCCTGTTCCTTGAGGGATCTGTCTGTATTTTCCTAAGGCCTTCAACTGATTGGATGAGGCCCACCCACATTATGAGGGGGTAACCTGCATTACTCAAAATCTACTGATGTAAGTGTTGATCTCTTCTAAAAATACCTTCACAGCAACATCTAGAGTGGTGTTTGACCAAATATCTGGGTACCTGGCCTAGTCAAGTTCATACATAAAATTAACCATCACAAACAGGGCCCCTAGAACAGCAAGAATTAGACCAATGACTAAATATGACAAGGATGCATATTTTGCCATATAATTGGGTTGTTTAAAAAATTGAAATGGCTCACTTCTGAGGCAATGTGCTCCTTGTATCAGGAATATTCAAATTAATGTTGGATGATCACCTATTAGGAATATTGCAAAGAAAATAACTTTATTGCACAGGACATTAGGATCTCTAGTGACCTCTACATGTTCCTCTGATTCTAATATCCTATTATTATAAAATTGACACAGGTAATTCATGCAAACTACTTTTAATTGCAAGAAATTTAAAATATTAAAAAATTTAATCCTCCCCCCTCTCGTTTTATGGATGAAGAAATTGAGATTCGAGGGGGTTTAATGGCTTGTCCTAGGACTAAAATCCAGGTCTCTCAGTCCAGGCTCTTTCCAAGACAGTGTGATCTGAGATGCTAACAAGATGTTTCAAGACAATCACTAGCCACACACTCTCACTTCTTGATACCATTCCAAGCTTATTTCCACCCTGTTCATCAGCCCACCTTCAAAGAGGAGCAGCTCATTACAAGTAAAGCATAAAACGAACTCCAAGAACAAAATGGAGCTGCTATATAAAAGGGTGATGTGTATATTGTGTCAGCACAAAAGCTGTTCTTGATCACCTCTCCTTTACTTAGCATGGAGTCAGCCCCAACCTGAAAGCACTCAGTGGGATTCTAGAGAAAGAAGACTTGAAGAGAAGCCCAGGTCACCAGAGAGGAAATTACAGCAGAATTTGGAAATGAATCCCCAGCCATTTATAGTGTGTGGCGTTGGCCTAAAATAACCTGTGGATTCTATAGGCCTCTCCACCCTACAGAATAAACTTCCATAAGACAGACAAACCATGTTCTTCTAATATTGGCCCGCTTTCACTGAGCGACTTTGATGGGTAATTATCCTAACAGTCGCTCTCTTTATTCTGTCTGGGGGGAAGAAAAAGGGAGAGCAAAGAAGGCAGCAAAGGGAGAAGAGAATCCCTCCTACCAGGTATTTGTCACTGTCCCTTGAGCGCTCAGTGTAGGAATTAAGCTGGTAGTCAAGGGGCACTGGGAACATGGACCTTGCCACTTTCCAAGCAATGACACCAGGGATCCACATCAAGTCTCAGTATATGAGCAACTTGATCTCCTCCAATAAAGAAAATGTGAGGACTATTTTTACCATTAAAAGGCACAAATAGCATTATACCACCCACAGCCCCACTGCCCTCTTCCACATTCCCTGCTTCCTGTTTTGCTTTTCCTGCCACAATCAAATCTCAAAGATCACCCCATGGGTGATATGCAACTGGCACCTCAGAAGAGTTCCCAAAAACATTTCTTTAATGACTAATTTATTCACTGCTTTTTTGTTCTTGGGGAGAATTTTTTTTCATTGTGCTTCATGGTGTCTTTAGCCCATTGAAAGCATTTGTGACACATTTCCCTTTGTAGTTTCTAAAAAGAAGTAATTATATAATGGCTGACTTCTTTTGGTTATGTAGGAAATCAACATCTCAGTAGCTTTTTCAGACATGCTTAATAAGAAAGCCATTAGAAAGGCAAAAGAGAACCCTATCATTATTTTCTGGTTTCCTCCTTAATTATAGACAATCATCCTGAAGGAGGTGGGGGCAGCTTCTGTGACAAAAGTTGTCTAGCATTTAACAGAACAATTTAGAACCAGATTGAACGGATCAACCTTATGTCAACTTGCAGATGCTTGACAAAAACTGCTTAAGGGGTACTTGGATGGAATGAGAAGCTAATTCAGCCTTTTCTCTTTTCCTTTCACTCAGAAAATAGGGATGTTTGTTTTATTTTATTGTAATTCTTTGCTCAGAAAGATTCACGTAGGTCTGTCTCAAAGACTCTTATTAAAGCATGGTACATCCCAAAATTCTTACTTTTTTTGCCTAAGTAATACAATTATTATCACCATCATAAAAGCCATCAAGATTTTTACCACTTACATATGCCCTCTTTCTACTACAATCCTGTCTCTGGAAAGTTAATTCTGAAGTTTTTGTTTTGTTTTGTTTTGTTTTGTTTTTTGAGACGGAGTCTCGCTCTGTTGCCAGGCTGGAGTACAGTGACGCAACCTCGGCTCACTGCAACCTCTGCCTCCTGGGTTCAAGCAATTCTCCTGCTTCGGGAAGGAAAGAAGGAAGGAAGGAAAGAAGGAAAAGACAGAAAGAAAAAGAAGGAAAAGACAGAAAGAAAAAGAAAGAAAGAAAAGAAAAGAAAGAAAAGAAAGAGAGAGAGGGAAGAGAGAGAAGGGAGGGAGGGAGAGAGAGAGACAGGAAGGAAGGAAGGAAGGAAGCAAGGAAAAGAAAAGAGAGAGAGAAAGAAAGAAAGAAAAAGAAAGAAAGAAAGGAAGAAAGAAAGGAAGGAAGGAAGGAAGAAAGAAAGAAAGATTGATTTTAAGGAATTGGATCACACAGTTGTGGAGGCCAGCAGATCCAAAGTCTGCAGAGTCCAGAGTCCAGTTTAGATGCTGGTTCTGGGGACTCAGAATCTGTCATGAAACACAGACACAGTGAAATCAAACACCCACCCCTGAATCCAGAAGGGAACAAACAATTCTGTCCAGGAACATTGTTGAATGGCAAATTAAAACAATATGCAAGATGCCTGCCTGCTTTCTATTCAAGGTGTTCATTTACCTAGCTTCTCACAGTTCTTAAAGCTGAGGGAAAGCTGCCAGTGGCCTCCATAGGAGACCATCCCACCAGCACTCTAGGAAGGGCACACTGGTTTCTTACTAAATGAAATTTCTCATTCTGTTTTTTCAGTGCTGCCCAATAATGCCTACAGGCTTTGAGATGTAGTGGAGAGAGTCTGAAATATTTTCCCAGTTTTCCATGGCATTAACCCAGAGAGGATTTACTTTGCTATTTGTTTTACATGTTTTGTTCAGGTAGCCCTTATTATTTTTCTCCCTGTTACAAGTCTCAGCAAGGTGAAGTAGAGAGAGATATCCAAATGGCTCACTATTAACAGGTAGCATGTGCCTCTTCCATGGAGAGGAACCAGAAGATACTGACATTTCGAAGAGATCATCTAGGGTTCACCAGAGAAGAGACAAGAAGCACCAGAAGTAAGTAAGGAGAGGGTTTGAGACACCTTTCCCAACTGGGGACTGATTGAGAGTCAGGAGAGGCTCCTGGATTCAGGGAAACAGTAAAAGGGAAACTCCCAGGTCTTGGCTTTTACAATCTTGGCTATGGAGAAAACCCTTGACCCACTAAGCCCTTGTGTTTGACATATAGAGCTGCCTAACAATTGCACAGAGATGTTGCTCCATAAAGGGAACCCACATGGAATCTCACAGGCATCCACACAGCCTCAGCTTGGTGCCATTTTGAGACCTAGATACCAGAGATCTACAGACATGGCTGCTGCCATTGCATTGCTCCAAGGAGAGACAGGGGAGACCAGGCACTTCCATGCACCCCTGGAAAGGTCCCTACTGCCCTGCTGCAGGCTGCTGTTGAGACTGAGACGTGAGTGGATTGCACTCCCCACAGCTTCTTGCCCATGCTGCTTGCTTGAAGGGAGCTTGCCCTTTCTGGTCTCAGCCCCAAGGCACCATTTTGAGAGTTTAACACTGGGCTGTGCCCTGACCTCAGGCTGAGTTCAGGCTGAATTCAGGCTGAATCACTGCAGCTGCCAACTAGCCAAGAATGAACAGGGGAAAAGGCTATCCTATGCATGCATACATAGGACAATACTCACCATCCTGCTACACACTGCTGTGAGATTAAGACTAAGTGGACCACACTCCCCACAGCTTCTTTTCTATACTGGTTACCTGAGGGAGGGCTGAGGGCCCCACCCTCTCTGGTCACAAGCCCAGAACTGGCATAATTTTGAGGGTTTAACTGTGGGTTGTGACGCACCTTCAGGCTGAGTTCAAGGAGATGTGGCTGCAGCCAACACCCAGCCATGGGAAGGACAGAGAAGACCAAGCTTTCCTAAACACACTTAGCACAATACACACCACCCTACTATGAGTGGCTGTGGAACCAGGAACTAGCCCACCCCACCCATCACAGCTGGTAGGAACACCAACATGGACTACTTGAGTACCAGTGGGTTGCTCCACCACCACTACTGCCATCACCCATACTGTACCAGATGCCCAGGGGCCTGAGAATTCACCCACACACATGAAACACCACTCCCACTACTAGCTTCTAAGCAAGCCACATAGAGGCCCAAGGATTAGCCCTTCAAGATCCACTAACAACAAAGCCAGTTTATGCTGCTCTGGAGCTTAAAACAGGAACATTCACTCCACTGCTGCAACCACTGGGGCCTAAAGACTGGTTCAGTTAGCATCTAAGGTTCCAACGAAACTTCGCCACAACCTAAGCTGATAACTATATCCTAAGCCACCAAGGAAATAACAGATATCACTCACCCTATGCACTGCCAAAGAAGTCAGTTTTAAAAATCACACTATTGTAGGTACCCAAAATCAAAGCCAAAATATCCTACTCAACCAACAGCACACATACATCTTTAGGAGAAATTCTCCCCTACAAAAACAACTTCAAAAAACTGGAACAAGGAACTCCTACATTAGATGTGCAGATACCAATGAAAGGACACAGAAAACATGAAAAAGCAGGGAAATCTGATACCAACAAAGGATCACAACAGCTTTTCAGCAACAAATTCCAATAAAAAATAATTCCTCAAAAATCCAGATAAAGAATTTAAAATATTGATTATTAAGAAGCTAAGTGAGATGCAATAGAAATCTGAAAATACAATACAATACAAAGAAACCAGAAAACCAATTCAGGATATAATGAGAAATTTACCAAGAAGATATCTTTAAAAACATTTTTTGGAACTAAAAAATCCAGTGAAGAAAATACAAAATACATTCAAAAACTTCAATAACAGACTAGACCAAGCAGAAGAAAGAATCTTAGAACTTAAAGACAGGTTTTTTGATATCAAACAGTCGGACAAAAATAAGGAAAAAAAAATAAAAGAATCAACAAAGCCTTTGAGATGTCTGGGACTACCTAAGCCAACCAAACTTATAAATTATTGTATTCCCAAGGGGGAAGATAAAACAAAAAGTTTAGAAAACCCATTTAAGAAAATAATCAATGAAAACTTCCCAAGTCTAGCAAAAGAGTCAGACATTCAGATCTAGGAGCCCCAGCTAATTCCAGACAGATACATTGCAAAAAGGACTTCAGCACTATATATTATATTCAGACTATCTAAAGTCAACATGAAAGAAAGATTTTAAAATTAGCCAAGAGAAAAGCTTCTAGTAATCTATAAAGTAAACCCCATCACATTGGCAGCAGACCTTTTCAGCAGAAATCTTACAGAACAGAAGAGAATGAGATGGCATTTTCAAAATGCTGGAAGAAAAAAAAAAACTGTCGGCCAAGAATTTTATATCCTATCAAGGTAAGTTTCACCAACGAAGAAGAAATAAACTATTTCCCAGACAAACAAATGCTGAGGGAATTTTTTACTACTAGACCAGCCCTACAGGAAATGTTCAAAGGTGTCTTAAGCATGGAAACAAAAGGTTGATATTCACCATCACAAAAACATATAGAGATATAAAACTCACAGTTTTTATAAAGCAATCACACAAGGGAGGAAGAGAAAGGAATCAAATGGCAACACAACAGAACTTCGGTTATGGGAGAAATCATAGCAAACAGTCTCTCAGACCACAGTGCAATCAAATTAGAACTCAGGATTAAGAAACTCACTCAAAACCACACAATAACATAGAAATGAACAACCTGCTCCTGAATGACTCTTGGGTAAATACGGAAATTAAGGCAGAAATCAAGAAGTTCTTTGTAACCAATGAGAACAAAGAGACAATGTACCAGAATCTCTGGGACACAGATAAAGCAATGTTAAGAGTGAAATTTATAGCACTAAATGCCCACATCAGAAAGCTAGAAAGATCTCAAATCGACACCCTAACATCACAATGAAAAGAGCTGGAGAGGCAAGAGCAAACTAATCCAAAAGCTAGCAGAAGACAAGAAATAACTAAGATCAGAGAAGAATTGAAGGAGATAAAGACATGAAAAGCCCCCCAAAAAAATCCATGAACCCAGGAGCCGCTTTTTTGGGAAAAAAATAACAAAATAGATAGACCACTAGCTAGACTTATAAAGAAGAAAAGAAAGAAGAATCAAAAAGACACAATAAAAAATTATAAAGGAGACATCACTACTGACCCCATAGAAATACAACCTACTATCAGAGAATACTACAAACACCTCAACACAAATAAACTAGAAAATCTAGAAGAAATAGATAAATTCCTGAACACATACACACTCCCAAGACTAAACTGGGAAGAAGTCAAATCCCTGAATAGACATATAACAAGCTCTGAAATTGAGGCAGTAATTAATAGCCTATCAACCAAAAAAAGCCCAGGACCAAATGGATTCACAGCTGAATGCTACCAGAAGTACAAAGAGGAGCTGGTACCATTCCTTCTGAAACCATTCCAAAAAATTGAAAAGGAGAGACTCCATCCCAACTCATTTTATGAAGCCAACATCATTCTGATACCAAAACTGGGAAGAGACACTACAAAAAAAGAAATCTTCAGGCCAATATCCCTGATGAACATCAACGCAAAAATCCTCAATAAAATACTGGCAAACCGTATCCAGTAGCACATCAAAAAACTTATCCACCGTGATCAAGTTGGCTTCATCCATGGGATGCAAGGCTGGTTCAACATATGCAATTCAATAAATGTAATCCATCACATAAACAAAACCAATGACAAAAACCACATGATTATCTCAAGAGATACAGAAAAGGCCTTGGATAAAATTCAACATCCCTTAATGTTAAAAACTCTCAATAAACTAGGTATTTATGGAACACATCTCAAAATAATAAGAGCTATTCATGACAAACCCACAGCCAATATCATATTGAATGGGCAAGAGCTGGAAACATTCCCTTTGAAAACTAGAACAAGACAAGGAGGCCCTCTCTCAACACGACTGTTCAATATAGTATTGGAAGTTCTGGCCAGGGCAATCAGGCAAGAGAAAGAAATGAAGAGTATTTAATTAGGAAGAGATGAAGTCAAATTGTCTTTGTTTGCAGATGACATGGTTCTATATCTAGAAAACCCCATCATCTCAGCCCAAACTCCTTAAACTGATAAGCAACTTCAATAAAGTCTAAGGATGCAAAAGCAATGTGCAAAAATCACAAGTACTCCTTTACTCCAACAATAAACAAGCAGAGAGCCAAATCATGAATAAACTCCCATTTGCCATTGCTACAAAGAGAATAAAATACCTAGCAACACAGGTAAGAAGAGATGTGAAAGACCTCTTCAAGGAGAACTACAAACCACTGCTCAAGGAAATAAGAGAGGATACAAACAAATGGAAAAACATTCCATCCTCATGGATAGGAAGAATCAATATCATGAAAATGGCCATACTGCCCAAAGTAATTTATAGATTCAATGCTATTCTCATAAAATTACCATTGACAAGCTTCACAGAATTTGGAAAAATGATTTTAAGTTTCATATGGAATCAAAGAAGACCCCATAGAGCCAAGACAATCCTAAGCAAAAAGAACAAAGCTGGAGGCATCACACTACCTGACTTCAAACTATACTACGACAGAATGGTATTAGTACCAAAACAGATATATAGACCAATGGAACAGAAAGAGACCTCAGAAATAACACCACACATCTATAACCAACTAATCTTTGACAAACTTGACAAAAACAAGCAATGGTGAAACGATCTCCTATTCAGTAAATGCTGCTGAGAAAACTAGCTAGCCATATGCAGAAAACTGAAACTGGACTCCTTCCCACACCCTATACAAAAATTAACTCAAGATGGATTAAAGATTTAAATGTAAAACCCAAAATCATAAAAACCCTAAAAGAAAACCGAGGCAATACCATTCAGAACATAGGCATGGGCAAAGACTTCATGACAAAAATGTTGAAAGCAATTGCAACAAAAGCCAAAATTGACAAATGGGATCTAATTAAACTAAAGAGCTTCTGCACAGCAAAAGAAACTATCATCAGAGTGAACAGGCAACCTATGGAATGGGAGAAAATTTTTGCAATCTATCCATCTGACAAAGGTCTAATATCCAGAATTTACAAGGAACTTAAACAAGTTTACAAGAAAAAAAAAAAACTCCATCAAAAAGTGGGTAAAAAATATGAACAGACACTTCTCAAAGAAAACATTCATGCAGCCAACAAACATGAAGAAAGCTCAACATCATTGATCATCAGAGAAATGCAAATCAAAACCACAATTAGATACCATCTCACACCAGTCAGAATAGTGATTATTAAAAAGTCAGAAAGCAATAGATGCTGTCAAGGCTGTAGAGAAATAAGAATGCTTTTACACTGCTGGTGGGAATGTAAATTAGTTCAACCATTGTGGAAGACAGTATGGTGATTCCTCAAGGATCTAGAACCAGAAATACCATTTGATCCAGCAATCCCATTACTGGGTATATACCCAAAGGAGTATAAATCATTCCACTATAAAGACACATGCACACATATATTTACTGCAGCACTATTTACAATAACAAAGACATGGAACCAACCCAAATGCCCATCAATGATAGACTGGATAAAGAAAATGTGGTACATATATACCATGGAATACTATGCAGCCATAAAAATGAATGAGATCATGTCCTTTGCAGGAACGTGGATGAAGCTGGGAGCCATCATCCTCAGCAAACTAACACAGGAACAGAAAAACCAAACACTGCATGTTCTCACTCACAAATGGAAGTTGAACAAAGAAAACACATGGACACAGAGAGGGGAACAACACACCAGGGCCTGTTGGGGGTAGGGGGTGAGGGAAGGGACCTTAGAAGACAGGTCAAGAGGTGCAGCAAACCACCATGGCACACATATACCTATGTATACCTATGTAACATGACACATGTATACCTATGTAACATGACACACGTATACCTATGTAACAAACCTGCATATTCTGCACATGTATCCCATTTTATTTTTAGAAGAAATAAAGAAAAACAAAAATTAAATAATAAATTAATTAATTAAATAAAATCAAAATCATATTAAGCATCTTCTCAGACTACAGTGGAATAAAGCTATAAATCAATACTAATAGGAACCATTTTTATGAGACAGGCTCTCACTCTGTCACCTAGGCTGGAGTGCAGTGACACAATCATGGCTCACTGCAGCCTTAACCTCCCAGGATCAAATGATCCTCCCAACTCAGCCTCCCAAGTAGCAGCTGGGGCTACAGATGCTCACCACCATGCTCAGCTAATTTTTTTTAATAGGGACAGGGTCTTGCCATGCTGCCCAGGTTGGTCTTGAATTCCTGAGCTCAGGCTATCCTCTTGCCTCGGTCTCCCAAAGTGCTGGGATTACAGGCATGAGCCACCACTCACAGCCGAAACTTTGGAAACTATACAAATACACAGAAATTAAAGAGGATGCTCCTGAATGATCATTAGGTCAGTGAAGAAATTAACATGAAAATTTTAAAATGTTTTGAAATGAATGAAAATGAAAACACAACATACCTAAACCTCTGAGATACAGCAAAAGCAGTGCTAACAGAAAAATATATAGCACTAACACCTACATCATAAAAGTAGAAATATTATAAATTAACAATCTAATATCATACCTCAAGGAACTAGAAAACAAAAACAAAACAAACCCAAAGTTAAAAAAAAAAAAAAAAAGATCAGACCAGAACTAAATAGACACCAAAAGACAATACAAAGAATCAAGGAAACAAAAGTTGATTCTTCAAAAAGATAAACAAAATTGATAAACCACTAGCTAGACTAACCAAGAAAAGAAAAAATCTCAACACAATCAGAAATGAAAAAGGAGACATTACAACATACCACAGAAATGTACATACCACAGAAATACAAAATATTATCAGAGATTATTATGAACAACAATACACTCACAAACTAGAAAATCTAGATGAAATGGATAAATTCCCGGAAACATACAACCTCCTGAGATTGAACCAGGAAGAAATAAAACCCCTGAACAGACAAATAATGAGCAGCAAGATTGAATTGGTAATAATAAAAAAAAAAACTCCCAACAACAACAACCAAAAGGCCCAGGATGAGATGGATTCACAGCCAAAATCAACCAAGCATACAAAGAATTAATACCAATCCCCTTGAAATTATTCAAAAAATTGAAGAGGAGGGAATTCACCTAACTTATTCTATGAAGACAGTATTGCCCTGATACCAAAACCAGATAAGGACACAACAAAAAAAGAAAACTATAGACCAATATTTCTAATGAATATAGACACAAAAATTTTCAACAAAATACTAACAAATTGAATGCAACCGCACATCAAAAAGATAATACACCATGATTAGGTGGGATTTATCCCAAGGATGCAGGGATGCTGCAACATACACAAATCAATAAATGTATGGATTGCATAAACAGAATGAGCAGCAAGAACCATATGATCATCTCAATAGATGCAGAAAATGCATTTGATAAAGTTCAGCATCACTTTATGATAAAAATGTACAACAAACTAGGCACAGAAAGAAAATACCACAACATAACAAAGGCAATTTACAACCAACTCACAGTCAAAATCACAGTTAATGGGGAAAAGTTGAAAACATTCCCTCTAAGAACTGGAACAAGACAAGGAAGTCCACTGTCACCACTCTTATTCAACATAGTACTGGAAGTTCTTACCAAACAATCAGGCAAGGGAGAAAAATAAAAGGCAACCAAATTGAAAAACAGAAAGTCAAATTCTGATAATATGATATCTAGAAAACCCTAAAGACTTCACCAAAAAAAAAAACATAGATTTGATAAATGAATTCAGTAAAGTTTCAGGATACAAAATTAACATACAGAAATCAGTAGCATTTCTATACACCAATAATGATCTAACTAAAGGACAAAATCAAAAATGCAATCTCATTTACAATAGCTACAAAAAAGTTAAATACCTAGGAATATATTTAACTAAGGAGGTGAAATATTTCTATAATAAGAACTGCAAAACTCTGATGAAAGAAACTGCAGGTGACACAAACAAACAGAAAAACATCCCATGTTCACGGGTTGGAAGAACCAATATTGTTAAAATGACCATACTGCCCAAAGCAATCTATAGATTCAATGTAACTCCTATAAAATTACCAACAGCATTCTTCAGAATTAGAAAAAACGATGCTTGAAGTTCATATAGAACCAAAAAAGAGCCCAAAAGCCAAAGAAATCCTATGCAAAAAGAAGAAAGCCAGAGGCAGCACATTACTTGACTTCAAATTATACTGCAAGATTATAGTAACTAAGACAGTATGGTAATGGCACAAAAGTAAATACACAGATCAATGGAATAGAATAGAGAACCCAGAAATAAAGCCACATACTTAAAACCAACTGATCTTTGACAAAGTTGACAAAAATAAATAATAGGGAAACTACACTCTGGGAAAATTGGCTAGCCATATGCAGAAGAATGAAACTGGACTCCTATCTTTCAACACATACAAAAGTAACTCAAGATGGATTAAAGACCTGAATGTAAGACCTGAAACTACAAAAGTCCTAGATGAAAACCAAGGAAAAACTCTTCTGGACATTGGGTTAGACTAAAAGTTTATGACTAAGACCTCAAAAGCAAATGCAATAAAAATTAAAATAGACCAATGGGATTTAATTAAACTAAAAAGCTTCTGCACAGCAAAAGAAATAATCAGTTGAGTACATAGACAACCTACAGAATGGGAGAAAATGTTTACAAATTATGTCTCCAACAAATGACTAATATCCAGAATCTACAATGAACTCAAACAATTCAACAAGAAAAAAAACAAACAATCCCATTAAAACGTGGGTAAAGGACATAAACATACCTTTATCAAAGAAGACATACAAGCATCCTCAAGCATATGAAAAAATTCTCAACATCACTAATCATCAAAGAAACACAGAGTAACACCAAAATGAGATTACACCATTCAGAATGGCTGCTATTAAAGAGTCTACAAACAACAGATGTTGGTGTGGATGCTGAGAAAAAGGAATTCTTATACCCCTCACATTTGGTAAGAATGTAAATTACTACCACCTCCATGGAAAACAGTATGGAGATTTCTGAAACTACTAAAAATAGAACTACCATTTAATCCAGCAATCCCACTACTGGGCATCTACCCGAAGAAAAATAAATCATAACATAAAAAAATAGACCTGTGCTAGTATGTTTATCATGGCACTATTCACAATAACAAAGCCATGGAATCAACCTAAGTGCCCATCAATGGATGACTGGATAAAGAAAAAATGTATATATACACACCATGAAATATGCAGCCATAAAAAAGAATGAAATCCTGTCCTTTGCAGGAACATGCGTGGAGGTGACTATTATCCTAAGTGAAATAACTCAGAAATGGAAAATCAAATACCACATGTTCTCACTTCTGAGTAAGAGCTAAATAATGGGTACACATGGACATAAAGATGGAAATAATAGACACTGGGAACTGCAAAAGGGAGGAGGGTGGGAGGGAGTGAAGGTTTAAAAAACTATCAATTGGGCTCAATGTTCGCTATTTGGGTGACGAGCACACTGGAAACCCAAACCTCACCATTATGCGATACGTCCATGCAACAAACCTGCACATGTACCCCCGAATCTAAAATTAAAAAAAAAAAAAAAGCAGTCTAAGGAAATAGGGAAGTTTGATAATTATGTACCTGGACTTCTAGAGAGTACAACTTAGAGTTTTGTCAAATAAGGGAGGAAAAGAGTATTGGGCCAAGGGAGAAAAATCAGAATATTATGGTGATAAAAGTACTAAAGAGAATAGAAAAGCAAAGGGGCTTACGATTTGTACAGTGATCAAAGAAACCAGGAAGGTTAAAGCAGACAGGGTTGCTACATCAGAAAAAAAGAAGAGGGAAGAGTGCAGTAGCCTCCTTAATCATCTGCCATGGAGTCAGCAGCTCAGGTAGTGATCAAGGAAGCCCAAATCTAGTCTTCAGGCACTCAGGAGTGGGCAGTTATTCTACCAGCTTTGGCTCTACGTTTCTGGTTCTGGTTAAGAGTAATGCATCAAACCAATGGACCACCAGGACCAAGGGATAAGCTTCAAAAAGTACAGTTCTGCTCTTAAGCACTTCCTCCCTACAGGACCCAGCCCAGAGACATAGGCGGAGGTAATGCTGCTGCTAGGTGCTTTGAGCCATTTTGTGCTCCCTCCTACCTGCCCCTCCTTTTGCCCCAAATTCTAGTCCCACCTGCTTTGTCATCCACTGCCTGCCTATGGTAGTTCCCTCTCTGGTCCTCAGTGTCCTCACTGGTAAAATGAACGTAATATATATATCCCTTCTCTAATCCCATATATTCATGCAGTGATGTAAATGATGGGAAAGGGCTTTGAAAAATGTGGTAAGTTAAAGAGGCTGGGGCACTGACTTTCTCCCACTTTCCCAAGTCCCACTTCAGAACTGCTCCCCTAGGTCCCAACCTCATAACTCTTTTCTAGCCCTTTGATAAATATTTGCCTACTGAGGGGCAAAACTACATGACATCCCAAGAACAGAGACTAATACTATAGCCCATTTCTTCTCTTTATTTCCCATGATTGTTCTTTTTTTTTTTTTTTTTTTTTTTAAGGAGTCTCATTCTGTCGCCTAGGCTGGAGTGCAGTGGTGCAATCTCAGCTGATTGCAACCTCTGCCTCCTGGGTTCAAACAATTGTCCTGCCTCAGTCTCCTGAGTAGCTGGGATTACAGGCACCTGCCACCACACCTGGCTAATTTTTATATTTTTTGTGGAGATGGGGTTTCGCCATGTTGGCCAGGCTGGTCTCAAACTCCTGACCTCAGGTGATCTGCCCATCCCAGCCTCCCAAAGTGCTAGGGCCACTACACCCGGCCCCCATGATTACTCTTAAACCTAGAAACTGGGACCGTTTTCCTGGTTGGTGGAGCCTATTCACTAGATCAAAAGGGAGGGGCATATGAGTTTCACAATGGGCATTCAGTTATGGGGTGATGCAAGGAGTGGGTGTGTGAGATAAATGCTGAAGTAGGCCTGGGGCACATTTTGACTCCTGTGGACAAGTGAGTAACTAGAGCTCTCATATGAAAAGATGTCAAGACAGCTATCTTGAATTTCTCCATCTCAACCCCAGCCTTCACTTTTTTCCATTCCTTCCTGCTCTCATCATCCAGCCCTTTCTCTCATTTTTTCCCAATTCTCAGGCTGCACCCTACTCTCCTGTTTCATCCAACTTTTTGTGTTTCTTCCCTACCTGTCAACATCATCCCTGCCCACTACCCTACCTTAAGGATTGCCCTGCCCAGCTGTCTTCTGTTGGTTTTAACCTGTGCATTTGCCACCACTATGTTCATCAGGGTCCCGATTTCCACTACTGCCTTCTTTTTCACCCTACCTTTCCTCCTAGGCCTAGTTTCTAGTCCTCTGTATTCTAGTCTCCACCCCCATTCCAGTCACCCCTAACCAGACCTGTTGGGGGCTCACAAACCTCATCCTAGACACATGGTTTCCCTACTACTGTGACAGTTCTTGGGCCAGGACTGTGGATTCCTGGAAGCCTAACATGGTGGGCATAGGGAATGCAAGACAATGGCAAACCAACAGTCAGCCTCAGCAGTCTGTTCCTTCCCTCTCCCGCATGAACAGCCAGACTTCATTAGCCTCTACATTTGGAACTGGCTTCTCCATTGAAACTTGCCTGTAACCACATAGCAAACTGCAGGACAAGTAGCAGAGAAGGTGGAGGAGAAAAGTGGAAAGCGTATAATCAGGAGGAAAATAATTGGCCAAAATCAGGTCTAATCGTGTGTCCAATACTTCCTGAGACTGCCCCTTGACAGTGAGCCCTTTCCTGGCAGTATGCAGGGGCGATTCTAGTAACCAGGCTGGGTTCTGAGAAGCGGGGGCAGGGCAGTACAGGGACACTGTTGCCTGGAGACAGCAGAGGACACCATTGCCTGGAGATGACAGAAGGCCGAGGATGGAGAGAGGCACTGATAGAGGCCAGACCAGACAAGCAGTGCCAAGTCCATAGTGGGACACCAAAGGGAGGAGGCAATCCCAGATGAGGTCCATCCCAGAACCAGACCTTGCAGGGACCTCAAGGAGCTATGAACATAGAAACCCTATACACGATATCACTTGAATCCCTCCACAGGGGCTTCTGATATTGTCTTAGACCTTCAGAAAGTTCAGGGGTAGTAGCCTCTGGGCCCATAGTGCTCCCCTGATGATGCAGCCCCACCCTCGACTCTTGCCACTGCAGATGCTCCTTGGGCAGTTTCATCTGGGCCTTTCACATCAGCTCCCTCCAAATGTGACTGGACCTCAAATGGATCTTCAGACCCCCATGCCCAACCACCTCCCAGCTACCTTCCCTGGACAACCCACAGGTCACATGATCACCAGGAAGCCCATGTCTCTGCATGATAACCTGGAGAAACCTACAGATGCCAGGCTTCTGAATCTCATTCACCGTGCTTCCCAGGGATCAAGGAAGAAATACCCAGAGATACAGACTGAAAAATCAGGAAACTGGATGGGATTCAGAGCCCTTGGAGCGGAGCCTTCTCATTCATTCACCCAACTCCAGTCTAAAACGTGCAGCTCTGAAGCCGGGCTGCTTCATAGAGACTTGAGTAAATAGCACAGTAAAGCCCAGGTTTTACCAGTGAGGAGGAGGGTAAATACACTGATCATTTGCAAGAGCACCTCTTCAGATATGGCACCTCTCCTTGGAGAGAGGAGACTATGGAAGACCGGGAGACAATTCTAGCTGAAGCTCACACCACTTACACAACAAAAGATCTAAGTCTAAAAGGGAGAGAGTAAAGACCTGGCTCACATGGGTGTGAAGTGTACGTGTGGAAACATTGCATGTTTAACATTTCACAACATCTTGTAGCAGGCTTACTACGGCGGGAAGGACAAGTGTGGCTGGCCCAGCCAGTGCTGTCCTGCTCAGACCTTCCTAGGCTTTGCAATGCTGGGATAATAGGGAAGCCACACTCAATGAGCATTTCTCAGCCTCACATCTCCTGGTCAACCCAGAATGCCACAACCACAGGCTGAACCACAGGTAAGAAAGGAAGTAGGTAACTTCTGGGTCTACAATGACATCACTCTGTACAAGGCTAAAATATGGAGTTTGGGAAAAGATAATGACCATGAGTAGCATCCCAGAGGATTTGATACCCTGAGTTTGCATGGCCCACAGAAATATTACCTTTAGAAAAATACAAGAGGGTGAACATACACCACTGAGGTGGGTCTAGGGGTATTCCCAAAGCCACCAACCTTACCTTAATATGTCACTCCTGTTTCTCAACACCATATAAACGGGAATATCTAATATCTAGGTAGGCATTCTTTTTTTCTTGGTACGTGTCTCAGTTTGTTTTCTGCTGCTATAACAAAATACCACAGACTGAAAATTTATAAAGAAAATGAATTTATTTCTCACAGATCTGGAGGCTGGGAAATCCAAGAGCATGGCACTGGCATCAGGCAAGGGTCAGCCCATGCTGGAGGGCAGAAGGCAGAAGTGAGCATGTGAGACAGAGATAAGAAATTAGGCTGAACTTGCTTGTATAGCAAACCCAGCCTCTCAATAACTAACCCACTCCGGCAATAATGGCATTAATCCATTCATGAGGGCAGAGCCCCCATGACCTAATCACATCCTAAAGGCCCCACATCAATCATATCTCAACATGAGGTTCAGAGGACACAAACATTCAAACCATAGCAGTAAGTAATCCTTTTTCTTAAAAAAAATTTATGTTTTTACTAAAATATTTTATAAATTTGCTTTAAAATTTTTAAATAATATGGAAGCTATAGAGTGGGAGTGGGTAGGAAGATTCTGCAAATCTCCAGTCTTCTCCTGCTTCCTCTTCACTACCCATCCCAACCTACCATTCTGCACTACCAGGGTAACCACTGCTAACATTCCATGCTGTGTGAATATTCTGAATGTTTTTTAAAGGAAATAAGATCATTTCTTACATAATATTCTGCAACTTATGTTTTAATGTAATGTATGTTAGAGAGCTTTCCATATTAATACAATATGTGTGGCCCATTTTAATAGCTATAAGCCATTGTATTAACATACCATCATGAGGGTACACTGCCACCTTGGATGAACACGTAGGCTACTTCTTTGTGTCTATATATTTGCTTTTGTTATTATTAGAAAGCAGCAAGGAACAGCCTGTACACATAACTTCGCAAGTTTACATGAATTTATCTACAAAATAAATTCATAAAAGTAGAAATGGTGAGTCAAAGGAATGAAGCATTTAAAATTTTTATAGATATTGCCAAATTGATCTTCAAACACTTGTACCAATTTGTTCTCCCAGGAACAACAGTGTGCAGGCATATTTGTTTGCATAGATCCTAGCCAACTGAGGGAGTTATCGAACTATTAAATCTTTGCCAATCCAATGGGGGTAATATGATAATCTGTCCATTTATTTTGTATTTCTTTCATTATCAGTGAGCATGAGTCTCTGTAAGACAGATTCATTCTTTTTTATGCAAACTCCCTCTTTATGTCTTATACACATTTTTCTCTGAATTTTGGTCTTTTTCCTGTTTTTAGAAGCAATTTTGGTACTATGGAAAATGAGTCCTTTTGTTACAAGTGTTGCCATTATTTTTTTTCCAGGCTGTCTTTTGACTTTCTGATGGTATTTTTTCAAGTAAATTTTTTTTATTTTTGTATAGGCAAATCTGTTTATCCTCTTCCTTATGGTTCTTAGTTTTACATCATACCTAAAAGAGTCTTACCCATTCTAAGATCTTTTTTTTAAAATTCATGAAGGTTTTATTCTAGTGTTTTTATAGATTCATATTTTTGCATTTAAGCATTTGATCCTTCTGGAATTTATTTTGATGTAAGAAAGGAAGTAGGTAACAAGTTTACCAGGTGGAAGAGCTACTCTTACCAGGAAACCATACTAAGTTCAAATATCAAAAAAAATTGTGCTATGCACACATCATGTATTGAATGTGTAAGGGCTGTGCAACACGTTGACATTTCATTGATCACCTCAACCTTGACCAGCTGTTTGTTCTGCCTTTATGACCTAGCAGTGTGTGCAGCTTGCCGATTCAAACCTCAGTTTACCTGCTGGCATGGAACCTAGTAAATGCCTTTTATTGGACTGTTTTCCTAATGCAGAATTTTTTTAAGTTTTGTAGTTTATTTACTACAAAACAAAGTTGACAAATACATAAATCTGTCTCACTCATTGAACCATTAAGTATCCTCCATTTTCTTCGATAGCTTTTGGGGTACAGGTGGTTTTACATAGCTAAGTTCTTTAGTGATGATTTCTCAGATTTTAGTGCACCTGTCACCCAAGCAGTGTATACTGTACCCAATATGTAGTCTTTTATCCCTCACCCCCTCCAAACCTCCCTCCCCAAGTCCCCAAAGTCCATTATATCATTCTTATGCCTTTGCATCCTCATAGCTTAGCTCCCTCTTATAAGTGGGAACATACGGTATTGGGTTTTTCCATTCCTGAGTTACTTCATTTAGAATAATAGCCTCCAGCTCCATCCAGGTTGCTGCAAAAGACATTATTTTGTTCCTTTTTATGGCTGAGTAGTATTCCATGGTGTATATATGCCACATTTTCTTTTTCCACTAGTTGGTCAATGGGCATTTAGGTTGGTTCCATATTTTGCAATTCCACCAATTCAGAAATTCTTAACCTTTTTTGTGCCATAGACCTCTCTGGCAGAATAATGTTTTTAAAACACATAGAATCACAAAAGAAACAAATACATTAAAATTGAGTTCTATCCACAGACCCCTTGGTTTATGGACCTAAGATTACTTGAGACTTCTTTTCTGCACCAGACGTTCCAAAAACACCACTTCTTAGAAGTAAACACAAAACCCTCTCCAATGGTCAAACTCTCACCTACAGATGCCAGCAGTTCTCTCTGAATCCTGGGCTTCCCTCTGCCTTAATGCCTTTTTCTGTGGTCATTGACTCACACTTAGCTAGTTTGCAATCTGCTACTCCATATCAGATGAACTATTGCCAAATTCATAAGAGGTAGGCCGTATTAAGGCAAGTGAATTTATATAAACTAATACTACCTTCTCTTGTTCTCTTTATTTCCATACTTACTGTCATTCCTTTTTCCCACCCGGTGCTAATATCTCTTGCCCTGTTGCTTCCTACAAGGGCATCGCTTACTACTCAGTCATCCAATGCACAGCTACATATTATAGTCCTGTTACAATGCTGAAGAAAGAACATAATCATATATTCTCATGAGTATGTGTCTATCATGAATTTGGTTGCTTTGTTTGTCCCTAAATAAGCGTATCTTTCTCCATGTCACCATACTGGAGGTCTTCCTGATCCCTGCCTCAATAAATGGGTTGACATCAGAAGGTCATCTATGATGAACTATTAACTGAAAATATTTGGAGAGCAGAAGGAAAATGATAACCATGGATTTTTGTGATAAGAGGAGCCATTCTGAATGAGGCATCAATTGAGTTGAGACTCACACAAAAGAAAAATCTCCCTTTGCAGACACCAGGAAGTCTGAAACTGATTCCATCTGGTTTGTCTGTGATGTATAACATTACTGGGTCATTAGTCTTTGCCTTTGCTCAAAGCTAACTCTAGCATCTGGACCGGCAATGTCAGAGCCCTCACAGGCATCCCCACACCAACAATTCTGTAGCCCATGTGGGAGAAGACCTTTGACTTCAAAGGCTGAAAGAGAATCAACAAAAAAACCTTTTGGCTCCCTAGTGACTAGAGAATACATAAGGCCCAAAAACTTTCTCTTTTTCTCTCTCTCTCTGCAACTCTATGCGGAAAGAGTTCCTGAAAGGAAAGAACTACAAAGAGTAAGTGGTGAGTTCCTTGACAAAAACAAGTCTCATTAACAAGCAATTCAACTTTTCTCTGAGATGAGCCATATGGACTGTAAACACAAAGACAAAAAGAATTTTAACCCCTAAGTAGCAAAGTTTTCACAGAGCTACTACATTAAAAAGAGATAATTGACATGAAAACACATTTTTTTTAACAGCTGGTAAGTAAAGGTATAATTATCATCAACAATAATCATAGTTTTCTTCATTGAACCTGGTTGAAAAATCATAAAAATTCCAAGTTATGAACTCAGAACATTTATTTTAGACCTCATTTTTTCTGACGTAAGATTACTCATTCCTGTAAGCACAACGAAAGGCCGAGAAGAGACCGCAGAGGTCATCTAGCTTAATCCCTTCTTACTGATGAGGAAATAGAGTATCAGAAAGGTTAAATGAGGTGTTCAAGTCACAATGAGTCAGTGCAGAGCCAGAACACACCACAGATCTGCTAACTTTGTGGTCCTTCTAGTGATACCATACCACCTACCAGAAACAAATTTAGAGAGTTATATTGTCTGTTACACAAAGCCCTGCTGGACTCACTATCTTCCTTTTGTTTCTCACATCTTCTATTCAGTCTTCCCCACTCTGCTGTCTGCCCCAGGAGGCTGACTTATATGGACTACCTCAACTGACACGCTTGACCTCTGACTTCCAGTTGAGTTTAATCAAAGACGACCCCCCAGCAAGAGGATGAAAGGACAGAGGATAGAGAGGTTGGGTTGCTTATTCCCTGGAGTCCCCTTCAGTCCCATGTTAGTATCATCCTGAGATGAGAGCTCCACACAGCTCTTTCCCTCTGTCCCTTCACCCCTTCAGGCCTAAGGGTGTATGTTAGTTCCCTAAGGCTGCCATAACAAATTTCTATGCTTCAAACAACAGACATTTGTCTCATAGTTCTGAGGCCAGAAGTTTGAAATCAAGGTTTTAGTAGGGCCATGCTCTCTCCGAAGGGTGTAAGTGAGATCCTTCATTGCACCTGCCTTGCTTCTGAAAGTTGCTGGCAATCCTTGCCATTCCTTGGCTTATAGATGCATCACTCCAATCTCTCCTTCAGCTTCACCTGATGTTTTCCCTGTGTCTCTGTCTATATCTCTTCTACTCTTATTATAAGGATGTTAGACATACAAGATTAGGGCCCACCATAATGACCTCATCTTCATTTGATTATGTCTGCCAGGATTCCCTTTCCAAATAAGATCACATTCAGAGGAACGGAAGGTTACAACTTCAACATGTCTTTTTGAGGGACACAATTTAACCCGTAACACGATAGTAACAAAGCCCTGTTACTACTTGCCCCAGGGCACTGCATTATCCTGTAGTTTTCATAGATCTGATCTGCGTTCCTACAAATAATTCCTTTACTAAACTTTCCCCAAGTTTCACTTCCACTTAGGATATAGAAAGCATAAGAGAATATTGATCCCACCCCAATAATGAGAAAAAGCCAAAGAACCTATTCTTGAGCCCATCAGAGAGCTGAGAACACAAAGCAACCAACTGAAGTAAGTTCCAGTGAGTCATAGACCCCTCTAAGGAGAGACAGGGCACACAAACTATTTCCCTTTTGGCAGAGCACAAAAGGAAAAGGCAGGTGCCATAAAGGTAGGTAAAAAGAAAACAGCTACAATTTTAACAAATTCTTAAAGGTCAAGTGTAGGCTAAAGACACAATATGCAATCCCTAGACCCCTTATATACAAGCAGAATCTGCACCCACACACCAGCTATTTTTCTTAAACCTTTACCAGGTACTCTTGAGAAGGATTTCAGGCAGAATAGGAAACTTGACTGAGTCTCTTCAATGTTGCCAACATTCTGGTCATGAACATCTGCTGCTGCGGTGGAACAAGCACAAGGTCTCGCTCACTTCTTTAACATGGAGCAAAAGTCTAAAGCTGCTGGGGAGAAAGCAAGAAAACCTCCCGCTTTCAGAGCCCTGGCAAAGATCCCTGCATCTCAAAGGGAAAGAAAGCAAAAGTTCTCTGCTACAGGGGTAAGAAAGCTTCTGGAACAGGAGAAACTCTCTCTAGCCCAGGACCCTACACTCATACAAAGCAGTGGCCTGTTGCCACTGAAGGCAAAACTGAAAAATCTGACTACACAAGAGCTCCCACAGATACTAGGTTGGTGCAAAAGAAATTGCGGATTTTGCCATTAAAAGTTATGGCAAAAATCACAATTACTTTTGCACCAACCTAATATAAGGCAGAGTTCGGCTGAAATGGAGGGGAGGGATAAGAATACTGAGAAAGTGCCACCACTGAGGCTCAATGACACAGGACCTACCTAACACAAATGCTGAACCAGGAGAACAAAGATCTTCCCCGCTGCATCACAAGCCTCACACCAAATAACATACAACAGCTGTCTACACCTGAGGGTATGACGGCAAGAATACGAATAAATATCCTATCTGTGATGGAACCATGCAGAGGCTGCTAAAAACTAATGATGAAACATAAATATAGAGAAAAACTCTCAACATCTCAGGCCCCATGTCAAGTGCAAGTTAGCAGCAGTCCACCACTGAAGGAATTTGAAGCTCACAGTCTACTGAAGGTAACTACAATAATCACAAAACCTAAGCTCAACACATGTACTGACAAGAGTAACTCAAGCTCGCACACTAATAGCATGAAATAAGAAAAGTCATGCCCATTTCAGAACATAAATACGACTTACCTCAGATACTACTATTCTTTTACATATAATGTGTGGCAGTCAATCAAAAATAACGAGACAGACAAAATAACAAGATAAAGCAAACCACTATGAAGACACGGAGAAATCAATAGATTAATAAGACCCAGAGATGATATGAGCATTGGCATTATCAGACAGATTTTTAAACAACCATAGAATATTTTAGATAATCTAGTTGAATAAGTGGGTAACTTACATAAAGAGATAGAAATCTTTAGCAAAGCAATACTATCAAAAAGTCACATGGATGGCCAGGTGTGGTGGCTCTTGCCTGTAATCCCAGCACTTTGGGAGGCCGAGGCAGGTAGGTAGATCACTTGAGGTCAGGAGTTCAAGATCAGCCTTGCCAACATGGCGAAACCCCATCTCTACTAAAAATATAAAAATTAGCTAGGTTTGGTGGTGCGCACTTACAATCCTAACTACTCAGGAGGCAGAGGCAGGAGAATTGCTTGAATCTGGGAGGCAGAGGTTGCAGTGAGCTGAGATTGCGTCACTGCACTCCAGCCTGGGCAACAGAATGAGACTCCATCTAAAAACAATAATAATTAATTAAAATTTTAAAAGAAGTCACATGGAAAGCTAGAAATAAAAAGCATGATACAATGAGTTTAGGGTTTGTTTTTGCTCTATTACTTTCAATAAACATGATATCTGAAATACAAAATTCTTTCAATAAGACATAGCTTAAGAAAAAACAAGTAAAACTGAAGAGTGAAAAAATATTATCCAAATTAAAACAGAATAAAGAAAAAACAGAGCACTAAAGAACTGTGGTAGAATACCAGTTTAACATACATGTAATTAAAATTCCAGATGGAAAAGAGAGAAAGAATACTGCAGAAGAAATATTTAAAGAGGTAATAACAGATGATTTTCCATAATTAGAGACAACACACCAAATCCAAACAGCTCAGAGAAACACAAGCTAGATAAATATACACAGACACAAAGACCCATCATACTCACACTGCTGAAATCAAAGATAAAGAGAAAATCTTGAAGGCAACCAGAGAAAAAAGAAGCATTACATACAGAGATACAAAGATAATATGACAGACTTTGCATCAGAAACTATACAAGACAAGACAAGACGAGAGAGGCATCTTTGAAGTGCTGAAAGAAAAAAAATCAACCTAGATTTCTACGCCCAGCAAAAATATCTTTTATAAATAAATGCAAAATAAAAATATTGTCTAAAAGACAACAGTTGAGAAAATTCATTGCCAGTAAACCTGCATTAAAAGGGGAGTTAAAGAAAGCTCTGCAGGCAAAAGGAGAATGATAAAAGACGGAGATTTTGACTCACACAAAGAAATAAAGGGCAATAAAATTGGTAATATCAGAATATATATAAAAGTATTTTTTCTGATTTTTAGTCTCTCTAAAGGAAAATTGTCTTAGGCAAAATAATAGCAATATATTGTGAAATTTATGACATATATAGAAGTAAAATATATAACAAAAATAACATAAAAGATGAGACAGAAAATAAAATATACTGTTGTACTATAAAGGAAGCAATATAATTACTTAACCATAGACTGTAATATGATAAGATGTCTTTTGTTAATCTTACATCAACTACTAAACAATTTAAAAGAGGTATAACTAATAATCCAATTGTGGAATCACACAAAAAAATACTCAAATAATGCAAAATAAGGCAGAAACGAGAATAAGGAAACAAAAAAGGTGGCATTTAGAAAATAAGTAGCAAGACAGTAGATTTAAATCCAACCATATCAACAATTGTATTAAATAATAATGAAGTCTATCTCTCCCCATTAGAAGGCAGAGATTGTCAAATTAGAAAAGTGGCAAAAGTAGCAAGACCCAGACACATGCAGTCTACAAGAAACCCACTTTTTATATATAAAGACAAAGGCAAGTGAAAAGGGGGGAAAAGATATAACAAAATAACACTAATCAAAAGAAATCTAGATCAGACAAAGTAGGCTTCCAAACAATGAATACTGCAAAATATGAAGAATATTACATAATGATAAAGGGATATAATACACCAGGAAGACTTAACAATCCTAACAATCCTAAATGTACCTAACATGACTTTCCAAAATACATGAAGCAAAGACTAATTGACTCAAATGAGAAATAGACAAATCCACAAGCTGACATTGCAGTTAGAGAATTCAAGTTAGAGGATTCAACGTTCCTCTATTGGTAATTAACAAAACAAATATACAGAAAATTAGTATGGATATAGAAAATCTAAATAATAGTATAAACCAGCTTGACCTTCTTGATACTACGTAACATTCCACTTAACAATAGCAGGATAAACATTCTTTTCAAGCATATATAAAATATTCACCAAGAGCAACCTGGTTCTAAGCTATAAAAAACCTCAACAAATTTAAAGGGAATTAAATAAATGCAAAGTATGTTTTATAAATACAATGAAATTAAACTAGAACTCAGTAACAGAAAGATATCTCAAAAATCCCCAAACATTTGAAAATTAAACACACTTTAAAATAAGAAAATCACAAGGGTAATTAGAAAATATTTGGTATTGGATTTAAAATGAAAACACAATCAAAATTAATGGGATGCAGGTCAAGCAGTGATTAAAGGAAAATTCATGGCATTCAATGCTAATATTGGAAAATAAGAAAGTTCTTAAATCAATGACTTAACCGTCTAACTTAAGGAACTAGAAAAACGACAAATTATACCCAAAGCAAGCAGAAGAAAGAAAATAAAAGTGAGAAGAAATCAATAAAATATAAGAAACAAAATCAAACTATCTCTCTGGGTTTCCAAAGATAATGCAACATGACTGAAAGATAGTATGTGTCTAGTTCCTAAGTTCCTGAATGTGTGAAGCTGAGATAATAGCAACCAACATTTGTACAGGCCCAGCCAATTGGCACACCGTTTTCCTAAAAATTTGCCTATTTGGTCCCACAGTGATCATATTGGGTAAGGTAATACAGCAATTTTCATTACTATCTACAGGTAGGTGATAGTTACAGGTGACGTATCTATATTAGGTGACCTACCAAAGACTAAGTCAAGATATAATTTCAAAATTCCTATTTCCAAATTTACCTTCCGACTATTCCTTCCTGATTCCTTACACTGGGTGCTATGGAAATTTTGTAGAGGACTGAAGCATCTTATTCCTGCCTCCTGGGTGAACTCGGGAGTGAAATAAATCGGAAGCAAAAATCCAAAATGTGTAGCCATGGCTGAGTTGTTGAAACATCAGAACATTTTCATAATACTTGAAGAAATTTTTTTCTCACCAATGTTCATGCATTTCAAAGACAAAAATCTACATTCTTCATCAACATTCCAAAAATACTACCCATTGTCTACAAATTGGCTATTTGTATTTTTTTTTTCACTTAACAGAAAGACCTTTTCAATAACTAACTAGACTTTCCACACCCTCCCCCCTCCATTGGATGTAATAAATCTTAAATTATCTGTCCAGGAAACATCATACTTGGAAAGTAATTTGGACGAACTCTCCGTTTCATTTTGGATAAGTAGTAATCTAACCTCTCCTTGAACATAACCAGGACTCTGAACTTACTTCAGGACATTATATTTTCAGAAAACAGTAATTATTTGAAAATCTCTGCTATGTTGCATTCCGTCCAAATCTACCTCCCTGCGTCTTATACCTATAATAGTAATAAAGGAACACCTAATGAAAATAATCCAGATTGATTTAGTCTGGAAAATCACAAGGCACCCTAATAAAGATGTCCTTTCCAGTGGAAACAATAGCAGGTAACTCATTTGTACTAACAGCCACTTGACTGAGTAGCAATCTAGACGAGTGAGTAGTTGATTTCATCCATATAAGTTATTTTTTTTTCTCCCCCCAAGACAAGAGTCTTGCTGTGTCGCCCAGGCTGGAGTGCAGTGGCGTGATCTCGGCTCACTGCAACTTCTGCCTCCCAGGTTCAAGCAATTCTCCCTGCCTCAGCCTCCTGAGTAGCTGGGATTGCAGGCGCCCACCACCACGCCAGGCTAATTTTTGTATTTTTTAGTAGAGATGGGGTTTCACCATGTTGGCCAGGCTGGTCTTGAACTCCTGACCTCAGGTGATTCCCCCCACCCCTCGGCCTCCCAAAGTTCTGGGATTACAGGTGTGAGCCACCGCACCCAGTTCATCCATATACATTTTTATGTGGATAACTGCTAGATGCCGGTATGGAGGATTCAAGACCAGTTTTGTGTTTCAATTGCTTTTGGATGTATACAGAGGAATGTAGCAAATATTTGCTGAGTTTCTATTATGAAATAGGCACCATACAAGGCACTTTATAGAGACACTCTCATTTAATTCTTACTGATAATCCTTACTATGTGTTATTACTTCCCATTTTATGGATGAAGAAATTAAGGTTCAAAGAGGTTGAATAACGTGTCAGAAGCTACGGAGTTTGTAAGTAAAAACTCAGGGTTTTGAACGCATCTTTGAAGCTTCAAAGCAGATCTTACCCAGTGCATCAGTGTGCCTTGATTAACCGAAAGCAGAACCTAAGCTGTCCTTTCCTGATTCCTTACCCTGGTTGCTATGAAAGTTTTGTAGAGGACTGAAGCACCCATTCCTGCCTTCTGGGTGAACCCAGAGTGAAGTACATCAAAATTGAAATCCAAAATGTTTAGCCATGGCTGATGAGAAATGGGTAGATTTATTAATAGTTTCCCCATTCCTCCTTCCCCACCCACCTAATACTCCTTCCAGCACCCTCTTGGGGTCCATAACAGCCCCAGGTCCCCCAAACACCACCTGTCCTGGGTTTGCCTTTCCCAGATTTTGCTCCTGCTTCAGGATGAGCCCTCATCTTAGCCTCCTTCCTGCTTGTCTCACTTTCCCAAGGCCTGGTTTGATCACCTCTGAAAATTTAATTCATTGCTTCAAAAACTGCTAGGAGGGGTAGCATTGTAAAAGAGGAGTCCTGGAGAGGTCACTGTGATAGAGTAAGGGAACGTTTGGTGTGAAGAACAGTAGGACATTTCAGCCCCAAAGTTTAATACCCAGTGATCTAATCTGACCACAATGACACCCCAAACCAACATTCTTTTCCATAAAAACTTCCATTATTTCACCTCTTCTACCTGGGGGTGCTCATTTTCTTATAAGGGGAGCAGGCCCTGCATGGGATGCTGCCAGCATCTCGAGGGCACAATTCATGTCTTATTCTTCTTCATATTCCTGATGCCTAATGTAATTCCTAGCACATAGTAGGGGCTCAGTTGCTCTTTGTTAAGTGAATGAAAGAAGGAATGGGCAGAAAAACATAGGATTGCATGGAAATGTCACTAGTTCCAGCTTAGTCAACTCAGCTAATTTATCTCTCTGGCCACTGTCCTAAGGAAGCAATGACATTAGCCATAACAAAAACACACATTGCCAGGTCTCCTTCGTAGAAAAACAGTCTGAATAAACAGAATAGGAGCTCTGATGATAAAGAGACCTCATTCCAATGAGGGAGGCAATCCAACTCGATCTAAATGTTCAGGGAATCTGAACACTCAGAATTCAAGAAAAAGTATGTCTAGACTTCTAGGGTCATTAAATCCTCAAAGTCACGTCCTTTATTCCTTACTTCATCCCGGCTTCTGAGTATTTTAGATCCAGTACTATACGACCTGAATGAATAGCTCTACAAACCCAGGATACAAAGCAATTAATTACATCTGTCATTTTTCCAATTTTATCTCAAGCTTCCTCCTGCCATTATCTCAACCTTGATAGAGAACCCCAGAAATCTGCCAAGGGTCCCCCTTGAGCATTTAGCCGAGTACTGATCAATGGATGTATATGGACAAACTACTCAAGACAAAGGAAAGAACCAGGCAAAAGGGTCAGAGAAAGCATCTCTCACACAGGGCCAAGAAGAGTGCCTGTTCCCATCACCCACATTGGAGAAATTCAAAACTCACTGGGCGTGACGTAGAGGACGGAAGAAGATCTTGCCTCAGTGGTAGGAAATAATTAGCCCTACACTAGCACTGCTCAGACCCACCTAACAATCTAAAAAGCAAGCTCTGAAAGGATCTACGCATTTCTAAGGATCTACAGTTTCTAACGCCTCCCAGAGCGAAACTCCAGGAGATTTACAGGAATACGAAAATATCCATTGTCGCTTTGCTTTGTATACTGGTTTTGAAAATCTGACGCTAGCCTAATTCGTTTGTCTGTGTAAGTGATTTCATCTTTTTACCTGGAGACAGGCCTTGAGAACTTTATTTTTTGAGAACTAATAGTTATACCAGGATAAGTCTGAGAATTCATTGTTTCTGCATTAATTTTGCCAGATGACTTCTTTCAATGTGTGGGTTTACGTCTTTTTCTACTTTTGGAAAATTTTCTTAGATTACAGTTTTAAATGTTAGTTCTGTTCCTTTGTTTTATTTTCCCCCTTCGGGGACTCAGATAACATGAATATTATTTGTTCTTTGCCTGTCTTCCATTTTTACTACTTTCTGAGACTTTTTACCTTTTTCTCTACTCATTTTCATTTCTTTGGTGTCTTCCTGTTTTCCTGCCCCTTCTTAAATGTTCATTTGGTCCATTCTCCCTTGTACATCTTGTAATTTATTCTTCATTTCTGAGACAATTTTGTCTTTTTCTACCATTTCTTTCCTGAGTTTAAGGAACTCTTTTTTTTCTCCCTGTTTTTTGTTCCATTTCTGCTCTTAATTTTTGAATTCCAGATCCTCAAATGTTTGCTTCACCTTCATGCACCACATAATGGCATCTCAGTCAACAATGGACCACATAGAGGACAGTGGTTCCATAAGATTTTAATGGAGCTGAAAAATTCCTATCACCTAGTGATGTCGTAGCCATTGCGATGTCATAGCACAATGCATTCCATGTTTGTGGCAATGTGGGTATAAACAAACTTACTGTGTTGCCAGTCATATAAAAGTCTTGCACATACAATTATGTGCAATAAATAATGCTCGATCATGATACTAAATGACTGTTACTGGTTTATGTATTTACTGTACTGTACTTTCATCACGTTAAAGTGTACTCCTACTTATTTTTTTTTAAGTTAACTGTAAAACAGCCTCAGGCAGGTCCTTCAGGAGGTATTCCATAAGAAGGCATTGTTATCACAGGAGATGACAGTTCCATGCATGTTTCTGTCCCTGAAGACCTCCCAGTGGGACAAGATGTGGAAGACAGTGATACTGATGATCCTGACTCTGTGTAGGCCTAGGCTCATGTGTGTGTTTGTGTCTTCATTTTTAAGAAAAAAGTTTTTAAAATAAAAATAGAAAAAAGCTTATAGAACAAGGATATAAAGACAGAAAATATTTTTGTACAGCTATGCAATATGTGTTTTAAGCTAAGTGTTATTACAAAAGAATCAAAAAGCTTTTAAAAATTAAACATTTATAAAGTAAAAAAAGTTATAGTAAGCTAAAGTTACTTTTGTGATTGAAGAAACATTGTTTCATAAAGTTAGCTTAGTCTAAAGGGGCAGTAATGTCCTAGGCCTTCACATTACTCACCACTCACTCACTGATCCACCCAAACAACATCCTGTCCTGCAAACTCCATTCATAGGAAGTGCCCCACACAGGTACACCATTTTTATACTGCATTCTTACTGTACCTTTTCTATATTTAGTTATGTTTAGATACAGAAATATTTCCCATTATGTTCCAATTACCTACAGTATTGAGTCCAGTAACCTGCTGTACAGGTTTGTAGCCAAGGAGCAATAGTCTAGACCACACAGCCCAGGTGGGTAGTAAGTATACCATCTGGACTTGCATAAATAAACTCTATGATGGTCACACAACACAATGACAAAATCGCCCAATGACGCATTTCTCAGAACTTATCCCCATCGTGAAGCGAAGCATGACTGTATATTTAATTCATTTTGGAACGTAGACCTACAATTTTCTTCTGCTTCATGGTTGTTTTTCAGGAAGGGACTTTTTCTCAGTTGATTTGCATGCAAATGCATTCCCTCATTTTCTGAACTATTTCTCTAAAAACTTTCCTTTTATTCATTTCTATGATACTGCAGTATTTTAGAAGATTTCTCATTTAATTTCTTTTCTGTCTGGAAAAGTCCAGGTACTTCAGTGGGGTTTCATCTGTTTGTTTGTTTTGGTGGCATGGGCAGGTTAGGAGGCTGCCAGTTTTTAGTTCTCTTTTGTCTTGTAGGACAATAAAATTCCTCTTTTTTCTTTTCCTCTTCACCACCCAAGTTCCAAAGCATGCTTCTTCCTTCCTTCTCTTTTGCCTTTTTCTCTCCCAGAAGCTTTTCTCCCCAAAAGACCATCCTTTTAAATCAGATTTTCCCATTTAAAGAACATCTATCCCTTTAAACAGTATGTCTAGTCCAAAGAAGAAATACAAATGGCCAACAAACATATGGAAAAATGTTCAACATCATTAATCATCAAGAAAATGCAAATTAAAACCACAATGAAATACCATCTTACCCTAGCCAGAATGATTATTATTAAAAACTCAAAAAGCAAGAGGGCTGAATACGTTGGATCCCTTCTCTGCTGTCACGCTCTGAATATTTTCAGATTTCAGGTGGATTTCATCCTGCTGGGGGTCGCTCCACACTCAGGCCGCTTCACTGGCGTCCACTCTGCATGTTCCCCTGAGCTTGTTTCATCTGCCTTTGCCTGCTTCCAAACCCCACCATGTGAGGCAGGAGCATGTGGGACAATGGCTCTGGTGTTTGTTGACTTTTCTCTTTTTACTCACAGTTATTGTACAGTTTCTGCATTCGTTGACATTAATGTTGAGAGATGGTTGTCAGAATATTTTCTTTTTCTTTTTCTTTTTTTTGTTTTTTGTTTTTTTTTATGGAGACTTGCTCTGTCACCCAGGCTGGAGTGCAGTGGTGCAATCTCTGCAACTTCTGCCTCCTGGGTCCAAGGAATTCTCCTGCCTCAGCCTCCTGGGTAGCTGGGACTATAGGCGTACGCCACCATACCTGGCTAATTTTTGTATTTTCAGAGAAACGGGGTTTTGCCATGTTGGCCAAGCTGGTCTCGAACTTCTGGCCTCAAGCAATCTACCCACCTTGGCCTCCCAGAGTGCTGGGATTACAGGTGTGAGTCACCATGCCAGGCCAGTCGTAGCATTTTCACAGATGTAAAGTTATCTCATTTGGGAAGGGGACTAGGTGAATAATTTACTACACTCTACCATTTGTCTATAGCACCCTGAATCCCCACTTTTTTTTGAGATGGAGTCTCACTCTGTCCCTGAGTCCCCACTTTCAAAGGGCTCATTAAAGTATAATATCCATACAAAAAGTGTACATATCACAAGTGCAGATCCCAATTAATGTTCACAAACTGCACGCACCTTTGTGTCCAGCCCAACGGCCAGGGGAAAGAGCTTTCTAGCACCATGGAACCCTCCTGTGTTCCTTCTCAGTTGCCACCCCTGCCCCTCACCAAGGGTAACCATGGCATGGATTCATCGTGCCCTTGTTTGTACATTATAGAGATGATGTCATATGGCATGTACTTGGATGTGCCTAGCCTCTTTCATCATGTTGGTGAGATTCATCCATATTGTGCAGTTGGCCCATTCTCACTGCTAAACACTGTTATCCATTTGTGAATACACCACTATTTACCCCTTCTATGGTAATTGAAGTAGTTTCAAGTTTTTGGCTAATTTGAATAGTGCTGTGGTGAACGTTCTTGTACGTGCCCTTTGGTGAATATATGTACACATTTCTGGTGGCAATACACCTAGGACTAGAGTTGTCTGTTCAGTATATAAAAATTCCTATTGCTGTACATCCTTGTCAAAATGTGGTATTGCCTATCTTTTTTATATGATCTGTTCTGGTGGTATTTGGTGATATTTCATGGTGGTTGAGCATCTAGTCATCTTTTACTGGCCATTTGGTTCTGCCCTTTTGGGAAAATCTCTTTTGGCCATTTTTCCTTTGCTAGCACTTCATTTTAGAGCAAAAAGAACTATTTCCTGGTAACTTGTGATTTCACGCTGTTCACAAAACAAATTAGTCATAGAGCAAAAAAGTCAGACCTTGAACAACGGCACTAAATTCTCCAGGATTGTGCTACCATCAGGTTAGGGATTTGGCATTAATACTGCTATTATTTGGTAATCATTTAAGGTTTTTGAGCCAGGTAATGATGGGGCCATTGGTGAATTACATAGGCTAATCTAAAGATGATGGGCGGGATGGGTTACAGAAAAGCGAACCTGTGGCTAGATAAACCAGACAAATAATGTGCCCATGGTTCAAACAGAGAGAGAAACAATAAAATTGGAAAATAAGGGACAAATCAGAGATAAATTGGAAAGAAAAATTTAACAAAAACGAAAGAGTTCTCTGATCACTTTTAAGCCCATGAGAAGAGTAGTCATAACACAGACAGAATTAAGTAAATCAGAAGAATGAGCTATTTTGGAAAAGAAAAGCATGAGTTTGGTATGAAATCCAACAATTTTGACACACCAACAGGACATCCAGGATAAAGTATATGAGAGACAACTGAAAAACAGGGATTTTAGCTCAAGAGATGCAAGATAGAGATTTGTGAATCATCTGTTAAAAAAAAAGTGATATAGGAGTAAAGACAACATAGAGAAAGAAGAACATAAGATCAAGAAGAGAAACGACACTCCTATTTAACGGATGAGGAAAAGAAAAGAATTTAAGGAAGAAGTCGGAGGAGAGTAGACCTACATCAGTAGAAGGAGAACCAGAGGAGAATTAGAAGAGTCTTACATCATAAGCATCAGAGAAATAAGACTTAAAATAGGAGACAATCAACACAGAAGCCTCAGAGAAGCAAAGTAATATATGAGATCTGGGGGAGGAGAAAAGCCTTTTGGATATAGCATACATTGTCATTGGTGACAGTGGAGAGAATGGTTTTGAGTGAGTGCTAGAGAGGAAAGTCATAAGACATTCAGAAATGAGCTGATCATCAGACAATACAGTGAGCAATGTATTATTAGAACACTATCAATGGCTTCGATTGTGAATGGCAGAAAAGAATTAGGTCAGAAAGAAGAAAAGGCAGAGAGTCAAGTGAAAACTTTTTCCAAATAAAAGAGATCTGTACTTGGATTAGGCACACAGAAAGATGCCCCCAAAAGAGTGATTCATTGATAATTTTGGAAAGTAAAGGATCGTTGCAGACCTGAAATGCAACAGGGAAAGAAGGTTTAAAAAACTCCTCCTGGGGAGAATAGTAAGAAATGAATTCTTCTACAATATAATCTAAAGATCCTGGATAAAATATAAAAACCATTCTTTAAAAGTATAGGTGAATGTGCAAGAAAATAAAATTCTCAAATTCCAGATACAAAAAAGAGCTGAAAACCAAAAAGCCTTCAAGCTAACGTCACTTCCCAAGGCAGGGAAGGGGGATGGGCCTTGTTATTGATACCCTGGGGATTTGGTTTTTTGTCCACATGGGGATTAGAATTCGGGCCTCTGTGTAAAGCTAGGATCCTTTAAAATCCATCCTTATAAAAAGGTGAAAAAAGGGGGGAAAAACCAACCATCAGCCCAGGCAGACTTTAAAAAAAAAAAAAAAGTTGTCTGTCTCAGGCCTAGCCTTGGGTAGAAAAAACAGTCTCCCCTAGGAGCTCATGTATCTGGGTCTGGGCTGCTATGTAATGTACTAACTCTCAATCTAAGAAACCACCATAGGTCAGGCGTGGTAGCTCATGCCTGTAATCTCAGCACATTGGAAGGCTGAGGCAAGCAGATCACCTGAGGTCAGGAGTTCAAGCCCAGCCTGGCCAATATGGTGAAACCCTGTCTCCACTAAAAAATTACAAAAATTAGCCGGCCATGGTGGTAGACACCTGTGATCCTAGCTGCTCGGGAGGCTGAGGTGAGAGACTTGCTTGAACCCGGGAGGTGGAGGTTGCAGTGAGCCGAGATCGCATCACTGCACTCCAGCCTGGGCGACAGAGTGAAACTCCGTCTCAAAAACAAAGAAAAAAAAAAGAAACCAACATAAAATTTTGTCCCAGGTTGTTAATACCTTGGAATATGAATGCAAAGCAACCCTGTATTGGCTATGCCCCAATACAAGCCACATAGAAGTCCCATGAATAAAGTGCCAAGGAAGATGAACTTGGAGCTCAATAACTGTAAATCACAAGTAATAGTTTATAAGCATACCAAGAATCTGTCCACCCAAGGCACAATAAACTGCAGAGTTAATCTTCAGTAAATTCAGATAATTAAACAATTCAAGTTAAACCATAAAATAATTATGTTTAAAATGATTAAGGACATAAAAGAAGATATGGGAAAAAAACTTCAGAGTAATACACTGTTTAAAAATTAAAATCAGGAAAGAAAAAGCTGAGAAGGAAGATACATTGGAAATAAGTGGGCCGGGCTCTGTGGCTCACGCCTGTAATCCCAGCACTTTGGGAGGCCAAGGCAGGTAGATCACGAGGTCAGGAGTTTAAGACCAGCCTGGCCAAGATGGTGAAACCCCGTCTTTACTAAAAATACAAAAAGTTAGCCAGCCCTCGTGGCAGGTGCCTATAATCCCAGCTACTTGGGAGGCTGAGGCAGGAGAATCACTTGAACCAGGGAGGCAGAGGTTGCAGTGAGCTGAGATGGCACCACTACACTCCAGCCTGGGCAACAGAGCGAGACTCCATCTCAAAAAAAAAAATAAGAAAATAAGAAAATAAGTAAAATTTCTAAGAATAAAAAATAGGTATAGCCATCGAAATTATAAAACTCAGCAAATGCATTAAAGAGCAAGGTCAACATAGGAAAAGAGAGATTTGGTGTACAAAAAGCTAGATCTGAGGAAATTGCTCAATTGAATCTCAAAGAGACAAAAAGAGATGAAACTATCAGGAAGAGGTTAAGAAACAGAAAGGATAAAATGAAAAAGAGTTCTAGAAGGAGATCCAACCAAAGAAAAGAAGGGATTGGTCATTCATTCATTCATTCATTCGAGGGCCAAATGAATCTAGAAAGCTTGAATTTTAAATCACTCAAGTTGACACAACCGGTATACCAGCTCTTCCGTCTGATTATTCCAATCCACATTCTTCTCTTCCTTTTCTAAAGTTCACTGGTAATTACAACCCATACCTCACAATGCACCTCCTGATTACACGCTGCCTCGTATACAGCAATGTTTTCACACATGCTATTTATATCTCCCTGACTAAACTGCAAGAACCTAAAAGAAATCATGTCTTATATCTTACATTTCCTACAGTGCCTGGTATTACTCAATCTAAACTAGAATTTAAAGAGATAAATAATAGAATTAAAGATAAAAGCCTTCATTTGAAGGCTTCAACCTGTAATCATTTACTTTAATAAAGGCATATTCATTTATCTTTTTTATAGACAAAACATATCCCATTCAAAAACATGCACATTCCACCAACATGTGCATGAGTTCAGCTTAAACTTTATCTTTAGCTTAAAATGCCTTTAAGTATTCTTTCTTTCGGTATGCACCCAGCAAGTTTGCATGCTGAGCATATTTTGTAAATCAAGCTATAAATAACTATAATAAATGTCATATGTAAATTGATCTATTTTCAAGGTTTCTGAGTACAACAGAAGATCTGAATAATTTTTTGAATAGCTGACAAATACTTTTTCTGTTTTTGCATTTGGATATCTCCCAAACAACTGAGCAAATTTTCCTAAAACTTCATCTACAATTCTCTGTAGGATTAAGAACGGACATGAGAAAATTCATTTCTGAAACAGGTAATTAATGAAGGTCAAAGGCAATGAAAATTAACAGCTCGATACATGATCCCTGCAATCACTCGGCTTTATTCTAGTGACACAATAAAGAATGCATGATGGTAACATTGAAAAGAATAACCAGTAGAAATATGCATATTTTCTACTGGTTTTTTTTTCAATGTTACCATCTATAATTCTTAATGGCACATCACTGCTGTCCATTTCAGCATAAAATTCATTTTTAGGACACAAGTTGAGAGTATCTTAAGCAATAATCTACACTTTCTTCATCACCTCTAAAATGACTTAATGAAAGCAAGTCAAATCTTTAAAAAGGTGTCTGCACCATTAAAATAACTGGATTCATTCATCCCACTGCTATCTTCCCCATATCATGGAAAGATTCATTGCTGAGAAGACATAATATAGTGGCCAAAAAGGAAATTGGTCTGAAGAAATTAATAAATCAGGAGACACAAGCCAGCAAACCCAGAGAGAAAAACCCAAAGTGGTTTCCTCTTATTCGCTCTGCTTAATCTTCAAACCAAGAGAGACTTCAAAGTCCAAGAAAGTCCAAGAGCAAAAATGACAAAGCAGCAGCAGCAGCTGTCTCAGCTGATTGGGACACAGGTTTAGGTACCATGCTCCTCATTAAAAAACCCAGCTAAGTTCCACATTAATCTTCATAGTTAATTTCTTTTACTTAAAGGCATACATGTTTGTGGATAAGAATTTGACTAACAGTTGTTTGGCCAGAAGCTAAAATAAAATTTTAAATTCTAAATGACATCGTGTAATATACATGATATTACACGAATGTGAAGCCAGCTATGCCAAGCCCCTCAGCCACCCCGGTACTCTGCTCTTGAGGTGGTCCAAGCTCACCTGTAGAAAAGGTAAACACAAATCGAGTAGTACATGTGAAATCCATTCATTCCCTGGTCTGTGTTTACAGGTACCATGCTTGCAGCCACACATCAAGTAAGGATTTTTGGCCATGAAACTTTCCAAATGAAGTCTGCTAACTCCTGAATAACAGCCAACAGCTATCTCACCAACGTTTCCTTGGGGACCTCCAGGACTTAATTCCTTCAAAGAGTTCTGTCTTCTCCATCTGCACACCATTCTATTTGTAAATGTGAGACTTTGAACTCAAGAGAGGAGATCTAATTAGTAGAGAAAGCAGAGGGATGTTCAACAGGTCTATCTAGGGGATCGGGGCCTTTAGTACACAATAGGGAGAGAGAAGCCTCAGCGCCACTTGTGAGACTCACGGAAAAGTGACAATTAAGTTCTCTGAGCTCCCTAAGAAAAAGAGGTCTATGCATGCATTCTCTTTTGCAAGCATTCTCCTTTGAATACTAATCCTAGAAATGTCACTCCAGAAGCCAGAAGAAATTATAAGATGTTTCCTAGTTCTGTCAATGCGAGAGACCCTGAGGGAATATCTTGTTTAGAGCTGTGCTGCAGGCATTCAGAGGGATAGAGCAGAGCTTCTTAGCAAAAATAAATAAATAAATAAATACACCCCCATATGCAAACTATCTAATAAGCAATCACACTTCTCTGTTAAGCTAAGACCCTCCAAAGCACTCTAGGAAAAATTTGTCTTTTAGAGTAAATCATCCCTGGATTAAGTCTGGGTTTTCTTATAATTTTTTTAATTAAACAAATATTGCATTCATAGTATCACAGTACGGATCATACACCAAACAGAAGACTTCTCATCTGATTTCTTACTATTTGCATAGCATTCCACTTTCAGTTTTTGAGATGGGAGAAGAGTCTCTGCAGCTAAAGGTCACAGTCATTCTGTGGCACTTTGCCCATGGAAGCGCTCTGTCAATAGAATATCCTCAGATGTGCTGAATTGAAGTATGCATGCTAAAATAGATAAACAAGCAAACAAAACCTGAGAATCGGAAAGTACCAAAAGTCCAATCCTCTACTGAGGCCCAGAGAGAGGCCCCAACTCTCATGCGTACAGTCAGAGCCATTAGAAACTGGGGCCACAGGCCACAGCCTTTCTATGCTCCACACTTCTGACACTGGTAAGAGTAAAGGGCCGCAGGACACATATGCTATACCAGTTGGGGGATTCAGAGTTACATGCCATTCAGCTTGGACCAGTATGATTTATTAGGTTGGTACAAAAGTGTTTGTGGTCTTTGTCATTGCTTTTAATGGCAAAAACCGCAACCGCTTTTGCACCAACCATATTATACAATATGTTGATGTGGTCTGGTGTAGTTCTCCTTCAGAGTCCACTATTATGCTCACCAATCCCAGTGCAAAGCCATTATTACCCTAGGTCACAGGGAAAGTCATATCTCTTGGGTTCACCTCTCCCTTGCAAGTCTATTAGGGGTGGGAGTGTTTGTTTTTAGAGACAGGATCTCACTCTGGCATCCAGGTTGGAATGCACTGGCACAATTATAGCTCACTGCAGCCTCGAACTCCTGGGCCAAAGCGATTCTCCTGCCTCAGCTTCCCAAAGCACTGGGATTACAAGGCATAAGCCACCACACACACTCTCCAAGTCTTGTTTTTTTTAAGTCACTTGACTTAGTAACTTCCAAAATTCTAACCAAAAGTTTTCTCCTGTTCTAAACTTCCCCTTCAATGAGAAAACATGGTTTGCGTCGACTCCTTTCAGCTACCCATGTTCAAAAAGCTCCTTCCCACTTTCTGAACCCACTGCTTCTTTAAAATGACACCATTCCATATGGTAGCACCAGCCACATGTGTTGTATCAATTTAAATGTTCATTATTTTAAATTAAATAAAATTGAAAATTCAGTTTCTAAGTCACATTAACCACACATCAAGTGTTCACGACCCACATATGTTGATGGTGGCCATAGCACTGGACAGCACAGTTGGCTACAGTATTAGACAGCACAGAGAACATTTTCATCATCACAGAAATGTCTATTGGACAGTGCAGCTCTAGAAGCTGCAGATTTCCTCCCAGCTAGACTGTGAATTCCTTAATCTTCTCAAACACTGCAACTCTGAAACACGGTTGATTATTATTAGGCCCCAGCTAAAATGGGATTACACTAAATTTTATTTGTAGCAGAGGACTTTGCATCCTAGGCCAATATTTTTTTCACCTTTTATTTTGAGATAATTGCAAATTTTGATGCAATTGTTAAAAAAATGATACAGAAGGATTTCATCTCCCCTTTCCTCAGTTTCCTCCACTGGTTACATCTTTTATAAATATAATACAACATCAAAACCAGGAAATCGACATTGCTATTATCCACCTACTTTATTCAGATCTCACCAATTTTATATGCACTCATTCAAGTGGGTATATGTCTCTGTGTGCATATGTGTATTAGTTCCATTAAATGTTATTACATGTTCAGGTTCAGGAACCACCATCACAGTCAAGATTCACATGAATCTCTCCTGCCACCACTTTGTAGTCACAACCACCTCCCTCCTTCTCCTCTCCCTAACCCCCAGAAACCACTAATCTGCTTCCTATGTCTATAATTTTGTCATTTTAAGACAGTATATGAATGGACTCAAACTGTATTTAACATTTGAGACTGGCTTTTTTCACTCACATAATTCCCCTGAAATACATTCAAGTTGTTAAGTATTTCAATAGTTTATTCCTTTTATTGCTAAGTGTTATTCTATGGTATGGACATACCACCATTTGTTTAATCATTAGCCCATTTATGGACATTTGGGTTGTTTCCAGTTTTTTGTTTTGGGGTTTTTTTTTTTTTGGAGATGGAGTCTCACTTTGTCAACCAGGATAGAGCGACATGACCACAGCTCACTGCAGCCTCAACATCCCGGGCTCAAGCAATCCTCCCACCTCAGCCTCTGGAGTAGCTGGGAACACAGATGTGCACCACCATGCCTGGCTAATTTTTGTATTTTTTGTAGAGACAAGGTATCATTGTGTTGTCCAGGCTGGTCTCAAACTCCTGAGCTCAAGCAATCCTCCTGCCTCAGCCTCCCAAAGTGCTGGGATTACAGGCCTGAGCCATTGCATTTCCAGTTTTTAACTATTACAAGTAAAGCTGCTATGAGCATTCGTGTACATGTCTGTGTGTGAACACAGTTTTCATCTCTCTGAGATAAATGCCCAAAAGTGCAATTGCTGGATCATATGGTAAAAGCATGTTTAGTTTTTAAAGAAACTGCCACGTGCTTTCCCAGAGTGGCTGGCCAGTTTACATGCCAACCTGCAATGTATGAGTAATCCAGTTTCTCTGTATCTTCATCAGCATTTGGTGTTGTCACTACTTCTTATTTTGCCATTGTAATAGGTATGTACTGATATATTTTTGTGGTTTTGATTTGCATTTCCTAATGGCTAACGATCATCTTTTTCATGTGCTTGTTTACCATCTGTACAGCCTCATCTGTGAAATGTCTGTTCACACCTTTTGCCCATTTTCTAATTGGATTGTGTGTTATTTCACTGCTGACTTTTGAGAGTCGTTATTAATCTAGATACTAGTACTTTATGAGATATGTGGTTTGCAAATATTTCCTCCTATCCACTAGCTTGTCTCTTTGTCCCCCTCACAGGGTCTTCCACAGAGCAAAGTTTTCAATTCTAATGATGTCCAATTTACCAATTTTTCTTTTTCTAGATCATATTATTAGTGTCAAGTCTATGAACTCCTCACCAACCCCTGGGGCCTTTTTTTCCTAAAAGTTGTATAGTTTTGCATTTTATGTCTAAGTCCATGTTCCATTTTGAGTTAATGTTTGTGTAAAGTGTAAGGTTTAGGTCAAGTTCTTTTTTTTTTTTTTTTTTTTTTGCCTATAGATGTCCAATTGCTATAGTTCCATTTATTAAAAAGACTGTCTTTCCTGCATTGAATTGCTTTTTGCCTCTTTGCCAAAAACTAGCTGGGCAGAAGAGGTTCTAGAAATCTGTTGCACAACGACATGAATGTACTTAACACTAGCAAACTGTGCACTTAAACATAGTTAAGATGACCCATTTTATGTTGTGTTTTTAGTACAACTGAAATTTTTTAATTTAAAAATTACTTGGGCATACTTGTGTGGGTCTGATTCTGGATTCTCTATTCTGTTCCATTGATCTATGTGTCTGTCTCTTTGTCAATATCACACGGCCTTGATCTAGAGTAGATATTTAACATGTTCAAATCAGGTAAAGTGATTCCTCCCACTTTATTCTTTTTGAAATTGTTTTAGCTATTCTAGATTCTGTGCAGATAATTCTATTTTTATTTTATCCTTCAAAAAAGTTAATAAAAGCATTTCATAGAAGGAAAAACTGAGGCATTAATCTGTATTTACTCACCAAAAATTTATTCAAATAATCATTGAGCATCTTTTCTTTTTTTTAATTATACTTTAAGTTTTAATAAAATTTAATACTTTAAGTTTCATGTCATGGAGGGTGTTTTAGGATACATGAAAGATCATAATCATTCTCCCCACTGAGCCTACTGTTAACTCTCAGGTGGTGATAGTCCTGTGTTATCAGTTAGTAGTGGAAGCTGTATCTATGATACAGCTCAGTTAAGCAGAGGTTAGTAGAGGAAGAAGATGGACACAGCTACTCCAGAGCAAAGACTTAGGGTCGATGGCTTTACTTGTCAACAGATGGCATCTTTACTGCTTGGCATAGGCCACTTGATAACTGGAATACACCCTATGGTAAGGTCCATTTAGCTTCTGCACAGCTGAGGGGCTACTTTGCAGTGACTGTAGCTTTTCATGAGTTTCCAACTGTCAACACAATGATCCAGCACAATAATGCAATGCTATTTGGAAATACAATACTTACATCCTATTAATATCTGCTTTTAAGGTATCATTCGGGAAAGACAAGAGCAATATGGAATCATCTATCCCATTACAAACACATGACTTCATTACTTTTGCTGTATGGTTCTCATATGAGCAGAAAATTTCTTGGTTTCTTAGAAGATTAAGGAAGGTCAAATGGGGTTTTCATTGTCTATCAAAAGATAACTGTTGGTTTCTACAATAGGATTTTATATATAAGGTAATCCCTTACAAGAAAAGAAAAGTTCCAGAATAAATTGATCACTATAGGCAGGTCACATTAAAGAACTCTATAAGGCCCATTTTCAAATATTGTGCAAGACAACAGGCTTACAGAGATGGAAAAGGATTGGTCTCTGACCTCAAGTATTGAATGACAGCAGGTAACTATAATAAATTCTAAAATAAAGGTTTGCATAAAGCTCCACTGGAGCCTGGAGGAAGAAAATTTGTACTCAATCAGAAGAGGTCAGAGAAAGCCTTACAGAAAATTTGAAATTAGAGTCAGTTTTGAAAGGCTTAAAACTATAGATCAAAGTCAAGAAAAGAGCCATCTTGGAAAAAAATTGTTTTAATCCTCAATGGAATGTTTTAGTGATCTACTGCACTGAATGTTGACCACAGTTAACAATAATGTATGGTATATTTCCAATTGCCACAATAGATTTTTAACATTCCCACCACACAAAGAAATCACAAATTGGTGAGGTGATGGCTATATTAATTAGCTTGACTGAATCTTTCTGTAATGCACACATAGATCAAAACATCCCATTGTGTCCCATAAACATACACAATTATTTGTTACTTAAAAATCAGTTTTAAAAATTCCTCAGTGAGAAGTTTCACTGCAGAACTCTTCCTTCACATACATATCTGTCAGCTTATTTATCATAAAACAGGACAGACAATTGACACTGTCAGTCAGGGCAAAGGAAAAGTGAGGGTAAAAAAAATAATACCCAAATACATGTCATAGGCTCTGTGTAATGACTACAAAAGCATTACAAGTGGATGTGTGCTTCCTGCCAGCCAAAACAAAGGGAAAAATTAGTATAGTAGTCACAGTATTCATGAAATAAAAATTTACCTGCTTCCCAGGAGATTCAGAGCTTGTCTTATACCCAAATCTGAGAAGTGTTTCTTAGGAGGTTCCACAGAGAGGTATTATATGCCTAGCCAATTAACACCCTCCATGACATCCCTGCTGCACAGGCAGAGGATGTCATAGGCCTTTTTCTTTTTGTATCCCTCAGTGTTGCTTAGGCAACTCCCTGATGGTCTCATTGACTGAGCAAGGGATGGACAGCTCCTCTTTTTAAAATGTTTTGTAGAAATGGGATCTTGCTATGTTGCCCTGGCTGGTCTCAAACTCCTGATCTCAAGCGATCCTCCTGCCTTGGCCTCCCAAAGCACTGGGGCTACAGGTGTGAGCCACCATGCCCAGCAAACAGCTCCTTTTTGAGGCAATATTCCACAAATGTTATTTCTTCCTTGTGGACTTTTGATGAGAATTGGGCTAGCCTGGAGTATGCCCTGGGAATACACCTTAAGTCTTACTAGAAACAATATCAATTAAATATGCATCTCCTCATGTGATAAAACCTTAAACTCTATAGTGCTGTTTCAGGTTTTTGCGTGAAAAAATTATAGTAATTTCATTTCCGTGTCATCAAGAGTGTCACACAGAGACTGTGAGAAATGATTGTGACACTCTTGATGACATGGAAATCACTACCAACCCAAGAAACAATGCACATCTTTATGCTCTTTGAGTCACACCCATTCCTAGAGGTTCCACTTCACAGCAGAGTCTGAAAACACAGATTTCTATTGGCCCAGGGTTTCAGGAAGAATCCCCCAAGCAAACAGCCCAGGGCCCTGAAAAGAGTTAGGAAATGTTTTCAGTAGTGACAGCATTTGACAGCTCAGATCCCCACATTAACTGTCACCAAGACAGAGACATAAATATTCACCTGGCCTGCCGCAGCAGCTCACACTTGTAATCTCAGCGCTTTGGAAGGACAAGGTGGGAAGATTGCTTGAGCCTCGAAATTCAAGACGAGCCTGGGCAACAGAGTGAGACCCCCATCTCTACAAAAAAACACAAAGAAAAAGAAATAATGTTCAACTAAATGCAAAGCAAACTAATCAACGTGTTAATAGAAGTGTGGCCTTTACTCCTTTTGACAAAAGGAAGAAAGGACTCTGCTGTCCAGATAATGTGGTCCCGTCTCCTTGTTGACCAAATTACTAAAATTTTTTCACCCAAAAACCTGAAACAGCACTACAGAGTTTAAGTTTTTATCACACGAGGAGATACATATCTAATTGATATTGTGCCTACTTATACTTAGAGTGTAGTCCCAGGGCATATTCCAGGCTAGCCCAGTTCTCATCAAAAGTCCACAAGGAAGAAATAACATTTGTGGAATATTGCCTCAAAAAGGAGCTCTTTGCTGGGCATGGTGGCTCACACCTGTAACCCCAGTGCTTTGGGAGGCCAAGGCAGGAGGATCGCTTGAGACCAGGAGTTTGAGACCAGCCAGAGAAACATAGTGAGATCCCATTTTTACAAAAAATTTTAAAAAGGGGAGCTGTCCGGCCGGGTGCGGTGGCTCACGCCTGTAATCCCAGCACTTTGGGAGGCCGAGGTGGGCAGATCGTGAGGTCAGGAGATCGAGACCATCCTGATTAACACAGTGAAACCCCGTCTCTACTCAAAATACAAAAATTAGCCAGGCGTGGTGGTGGGCGCCTGTAGTCCCAGCTACTTGGGAGGCTGAGGCGGGAGAATGGCGTGAACCCAGGAGGCGGAACTTGCAGTGAGCCGAGATCATGCCACTGCACTCCAGCCTGGGCGACAGAGTGAGACTCCGTCTCAAAAAAAAAGGGGGGAGGATAGGGGGAGCTGTCCATCCCTTACTCAGTCAATGAGACCATCAGGGAGTTGCCTAAGCAACACTGAGGGATGCAAAAAGAAACAGGCCTATGACATCCTCTTTGCCTGTGCAGCAGGGATGTCATGGAGAGTGTTAATCGGCCAGGCGTATAATACCTCTCTGTGGAACCTCCTAAGAAACTCTTCTCAGATCTGGGTATAAGACAAGCTCTGAATCTCCTGGGAAGCAGGTAAATTTTTATTTTATGGATACTATGACTACTGTACTAATTTTTGCCTTTGTTTTGGCTAGCAGGAAGCACACATCCAGTTGTAATGCTCTTGTAGTCATTACACAGAGCCTATGACATGTACTTGGGTATTATTTTTTTTACCCTCACTTTTCCTTCACCCTGACTTCATTATTTATTTTTTTGTCCTCTTTGTTATTTCTGTAGTATATAAAAAATAAAATGCTAGCCAAGGGAATAAATGTTGATATATATCTGTCTGTAATTTATGCAGGTCGGTAGAGAGCATCAACATATATTGTGGAGCAGGAAAACAAACGTCCAGAGAGAATGTCTATGATGGTACCCAATGAGTCTAGGACCAGGATTCTTATGCTATGGTCACTCATATTTTTGAGTTTCATCAAATGAATGTCCTCCACATCACCAGCAAGCAGCTTCCACCTTCTGGATCTTCAGAATGGTCTTAAAGATGAGGGATGGAGGCCAGGCACGCTGGCTTATGACTGTAATCCCAGCAGGAAGCTGGGAGCCCAAGGCAGGAAGATTGCTTGAGGCTAAGAGTTCAAGATCAGTTTGGGCAACACAGCAAAAACTATCTCTACAAAAACTAAAACTAAAAATAAATCACCTGAGCATGGTGGTGCATGCCTATAGGCTGAGGTGGCTGAGGTGGAAGGATTGCTTAAGCCCAGGAAGTTGAGACCACAGACAGCCATGATAGCACCATTGCACTCTGAGCAACAGGGCAAGACCCCAACTCTAAAAAAATAAATAAACAAATAGACAGAGATGGAAGGAAGAATTAATGGATAAAGTTTTGAGACAGTCCCACTTATAAAAGAATTATTTTTATTTCTTGAATATAAGAAAGACAGGGTCTTGCCATATTGCCCAGGCTGGTCTCGAATGCCTGGGCTCTATCAATCCAACCATGCCCAGTTAATGTATTTTTTTACATTTATTTTTTGTAGCGATAGGTTCTTGCTATGATGCCCAAGCTGATCTTGAACTCCTGGCCTCAGTTGAGCCACTGTGCCCAGCCTTAGGAGAATTATTAAATGTATAAGTAAATGTGATTCAATGCTCATACCTCTCTAAACTTATTTCATAAATACATTCAGAATCATAAAATCATGGTTCACTTTTTTAACCCACATTTGTAAAATATAGTAAACATAGCTATAACTTAATTACTATCTTAGCTTGGGTGTCCCTGAAAGCAGAGCTTGAGACAAAGACTTACGTGTGAGTGTTTTCCTGAGATACATGATTCCAAGGAGAGGATGTGAATGACAGTGTCAGCAAGTGAGCAAGGAGGAAGGGTCCCTAGGAATGGGCATTGGCAAGTTGGCCTCCACTGTGGGTAATTGGCTTCTCAGTCCTGAAGGACTATTTGACAAGCCATATGAAATATGTTTTAGAACTGTGAATAGAGGAAGAAACATTTATTCACCAGTTTCCAAAACCCATTGATCAAAGGTCATGCCCCAAGTGTTAACACCCCCAGTGCCTTCCAGCTTATGCACGTGTGAGCCCCGGTGGGTTTCCAGGCACCTGGCACCCAGACTGCAATGGCAGAGAAGCCCAGAGTGGGATGTTAGAGGGCATAGTAAGGGTCAGAGGCATCTGCAGGAAGGAACTGATGATCCGCAGCATCTTGTCATATTCTGAGAACTTATTAAAAGCAAGCAAAAGAAACTGTACTTTTTTCTTGATCTGTCTATAACCCGTTTAAAGCTGAAAAGGAAATTAAAGCTTTTTATTTCATGGCCTCCTGTGCAAAAAACATAGGTCAGATGAAAAATCAAATACTGAAGTTACCATTAGCATCTGAGAAGAGCTGGAAGCTAAATATCCCATTGTGTCTGATATAAGTATTACATGAAATTAATGAAGAATATCAATACAGGTATGACAAGAGGGCAGTGACTAAGAGTCTTCTCATCTGAAAGAGACAGTAGGGAAGGACCACCCATCCCACTGCCAATCTAAACACTGTGTGGACTTAATATAGTGTTTAGTCTCTATCTTCCAGCTGAACACCAAGTTGAAGATGGCAGACAGTAGCTATTTAAATGGAAAATTAGTTCTCATACATCCAAACAATATCCAGGAACTCTGGCAGCCTGAGATTATCAGAACATAATAGATCTTTTGCTATTATCATCAGAATTTGCAGCAAAGACATAGAATTCCAGTTACAGAGGTAGTTACAAGAATAAGCCAGGAGCTGTGAATAGGGCTTATGGAATTTTTTAATAAATGAGTGAAAGCTAGACATTTCTCCATAGAGCAAAAAAAACCTTTAACAGACAGACTCTCACTCTGTTGCTCAGGCTGGATTGCAGTAGCACAATCATTGCTCACTGTAACTTCAAACTTCTGGGCTCAAGTGACCCTCCCATCTCAGCATCCCAAGTAGCTGGGACTACAGGTACATGCCACCACATCTGGGTAATTTTTTTTATTTTTTTGTAGAGAAGGGGTCTTGCTATGTTGCCCAGACAGGTCTTGAGCTCTTGGCCTCAAGTGACCCTCCCACCTCAGCCTCCCAAAGCACTGAGTTTACAGAAATGAGCCACTATTCCTGGCTGAAAGACATTTTTAAATACAGCATTAAAATACATAATACAAAATTAAGGTAGTGAAAATAAATAGTTTTAATGTACAGAGAGATTTATCACAATATTTCTATAAGGGCTATATCCCTTTAAATCTAAATTTTATATTAATCATTTATAATTACTCATTAAACTTTTATAGGGGAAAAAATAAGTGACTAGATTTTATGGGAATGTAGCTCTGTTTCACATTAGGGGATTGTCTTAGATAACATTTCACCAAGTTATTAAAAGGACTTCTGTGAGCCGAGAATTGCATGGTAAGATATGCTAGAGAAACTCTGGGTTATACAAGGTAAACCAGTCTCTCTTCTGCAGGAATTTCACTTTGCTGGACGTGGAGATTGCTGATGGGGTCTAAGAGTGCCCTGCTTCTGCCAAGCTTGTTTAAATAGCACTATTCCAAGGACATTCCATGGAACATAAGTGCACTAAATGCCAATGTGAGAAGCTGATCAAAGCCCTAATTTTTGAACTGTGTCTGCCCGTGAAGTCCTGGAGTTCCATGGCTGTGCCTCAAGGCTACTCAAGAAAGGGAGGGAGGAGACGAAAGTGGAGAGTCCCTGAGCCAACAGAGCCCTGAGCCTTTCATTCCTGTGGTTAGCCAGAGTCCTTTTACATCTATATTTATATACTCATTTAACATCTTTATATTTATATATTCATTTTATATCTATATTTATATGCTGGGTTTCCAGGTAAGATTTTGGTTATGTAAAAACTCAGGTCTTTTTTTAAAAAAAAAAAAAAAAAGTGCAAACACCTCATCTAGAATCAGTGCATCCACACAGACATAAGTCTAAGGCAGCAGTTCTATGAAGACAATTGTGGAACCAGGCTCACCCCTAATATCAGCATTGCCTTGGCCAAGAGTACAAATGGAGGCCCACATAGATTATACATCCAATGTATGAGTTATATATCAAGCTAGCATCGCTAGTTAAAACATTGCTACTTCTACCTTGACAAATATACCCAAATTCAGAATCCTTAGACTTCCAGAAATCTACTCCCGAAAAATGGTCTCTTCCCACCTCCAGTTCCTACCACAAGCAGTCCAGTGTACAACCAAGAACGTAAGTTAAAGCTTCACCCGTGGTCCTTGAAACAGTCAATGAGTTGACCATCACTTGGCTCAAGTGGGCACACACAGTCAGCATACTTCACTCTAGAGAGGAAAGACCTCAGAAAGAGGGCCACAAGCATTGGAAGTTTAATTGTGACCATTTGGGCAGAGAATTCTGAAGTCTCATGTATCAGGAATGTGTTCCAGAAGGAAGATATATGGGGTCCAGATGGTTTTATTCTCTTATCCCAAGGACTTCTTGCTTAATGGGGAGGGAAAGGAACAAAGAAGGATGAGAGTGGAGCTCTCTAAAGCATGGGGCTCAAAGCAAGAGGTCTTCTTGCCAGGATTTAGGGCAGTACTAGCGGGAATCCCAATTGCAAGACGTCAGGCAGAAAAGGAAAGATGAAGTTGTCCCATGGGGCCAGCTTGCAAAAACCCAATCATGACAGCGATTGCAAACACTGTGGGGCCAGTCTCGGTGCACCTGAGCTTTCTTTTTTCTGATGAGAAAACCCAAAGCGTTTTATTTAGCTTTCTGAGCTAATCTTATAAGAAAATAAAATTCCAGCCTCAATTGTTGAAATTGTTACTTAGGAGAAAACTAAATAGAGAAATTTGAGATTAAATTCATAAACAGGGATGTTAGTAACAAACCACTTTGTAAGAGTTAATGAGAGACGATGAGTCATAAAGACAAATTTCAAGCAAACATTTATCCATTAAACAAGTGTCATTAGCATCCATATTATAGGTACTAGGGATATGCCAGTGAATAATTCAAAGTTCTTGCCCTTGAGGAACTTAATTCTTTTAGGATCAGCACATATACGTGTGCTCACACACCACACCCACTTCACGCACACACTTGAATAGTGATAAATTCTACGATAAAATGTAAACAGAGGTGGGAGTGGTGAGTGAAGAACTCTCTGAAGCTGTGATACTTAAGCAGAGACATGAAAGAAATGAGCTTTGTAAATCTCTAGGGGAAGAGCATTCCAGGCAGAAGTAACAGTAAGTGCAAAGTCCCTGGGGTAAGAATAAGCTTAGAATGATCAAAGAACAATGCAGGAAAGTATAGCTAGGTCAGGGTGGGTAAAGGGGAGACAGGTAGAAAATATGAGAGTGGAAAGGTTGGCATTGCCAGATTGTGCAATGTACCATATGGATCTAGAATTCAAGACAGAGATCTGGACTCCAGCTGAATATTCAGGAGTGACTAGCAAGAGGTGACAGTTAAAGCTCAAAGAAAAAAAAATTCACCCAAGAGTAAACAGAATAAAACTAATCAAATTTGAGAGGAGCCCTGGAAATCATTGATAGTGAACGTGGCAAGAGGAATCAATGATGAAGCCTGGAAATAAGTGATCCTTTCTGGAGGAATGAAGTGTACAGGAGGGTTAAATATTAAAGAGAAGTTAGTTCAACTTAAAACCACCAGAGGTCCATTGACTTTGACGAGCAGGAAGTCACTGGGGGACTCTGCCAAGGCAACTGCTATGCACTAGTGAGAGTGGAAGTCAAAACTCTACTTGAGTTTTGAAGTCAAAACACTTGAGAAATGTGTTAGAAATGAGTGAGGAGATTCTGCAAATTTGGATTGGTTTTTTAAGAATCTTGGCTGTGTAAGAGGGAGAATGGATAGGGCAGCAATTTCAGGATGAATTGGGGAAAATACTGGAGTTAAGTTGGAAAAAACTGATGTATGCTTGTTGGCTACATCAATAAGCACACACCAGTTTTTTCCATCTTAACTCCAGAAAGGAGCTGAGAAAGAAAGAGACGTTTAAGGTGCATGGGAGAGGATGTTGCTGAAGCAGCCTTCTCCATTCCACACATTGCCTTCCTGTGGGAAGACTTCAATTAACGTTGCTTACTCTATCTTATTTCATTGGCAAATTTAGGAAGAAAATGGCAATCTTGGCTCAAGTCTTCCCTTTGCCCTACCAGAAGTGAACCTGCCCACAGAAGGCACAAATTTGCCTCTGCTCTTCCATGATGTAATTTTGACCGGTAAAGGCTACCATACAGCACTGCTGAGAACTGACCAGTTCTGGGGTTCAGATCTCAGGTCCATTTGACAGAGACACCAAGCCACATCCTCCAACTCAGCTCTATCCATAATATTGCTGTGGCCTCTGTCTTTATTCTTTGATTTACTTCCTGAATTGTGCAGCACTGAGGTGGAAAAGACAGAAGGCTGCTTACTGGTCCTCAATGGACTCAACATTGTGAATAATTGATTAATGAAGGTATGAAGGAAAGGAAAGGAAATTTTACAAAGAAGGAGCAAACAGAAGAAATGACTTCCCATCCTCTCATACCAAAAAGTAGGAGAGAAGCATGTGCATGGGAGACAGGAGTTGAAAGTGTTCACAGTTGATATTGTCTACTTTCTCTATGCAGCTGGAAACAAAGCTATTTGCTGAGAGTGAGAATGTTAAAGATTTGAAGCCTTGAAGAGGTTGAAACACTACTTGAGAGAATGAGAGAGAGGGGATCAAGGATAAGTAAATGTGAGGAAAGTCCCCTCATTGCAATATGTTTACAACTAAATTGCACTTGCCCCAAAAACAAAGCCAAGGGAAAAAAATGTAGAAAATGTAGGTAGAAAATGGCTACATAATCAGCTTACAATTTCAACTTCAATTGACAATCAGTATTCCTCCCAGGGTAGACTCTTGGGGAAAGAGCAAGGGCCTAGAAACCTGGATTTACATCCCAGAACTGCCAGTAATAAATGCATTGGGTGAGCTGATGAAGAAGATAATTGCATGTGGTTGGAAGCTGCTGGCAGGGCCCTCATGACCCCTCCCTCCTGGTGTCCACTCCTATGTGTAACTCCCTCCTCTTGTATGTGAGCTTGACCTAATGACTCACTTCTAAAGAACTGAGTACAGCAAGAGTAATAGGATGTCACTTCTGGTATTGGGTTACAAAAAACTGACTTCTGTCTTATCCACGCTCTCACTCTCTCCATGTTTGCTCTGATGAGGCAAGTTGAAGAGGTACACATGGTGGGGAACTGAGGGTGACCTCCACCTGACTACCAGCAAGGAACTGAAGCCCTCAATGCAACACCCATCCAGGAACTGGCCTGGGTCCATAAATACATGAGTGAGATTGAAAGAAGATCCTTCCATGTTGAGTTTTCAGATCAGAATGCAGCCCTGGTCAGCACTTCTGTTGCCTTCTTATGAGGGATCCCAAAGCTGTGCCTGGATTCTGACCCACAGAAACTGTGAGCAAATAAATGTGTATTATTTGAAGCTGCTAAGTTTGGGGGCAATTTGTAATGCACAATAAATAATTCATGATGTGAAACTGTCCGACATGCTGGTAGGAGCTGACTGGTGTTTCCGCGGCAGCTGAGAGATGGATCATTTAATGGGATGTTGTATTAGTTCATTCTCACACTGCTATAAATAACTGCCCAAGACTGGGTAATTTATAAGGAAAAGAGATTTAATTGACTCACAGTTCTGCATGGCTGGGGAAACCTCAGGAAACTTATAATCATGGCAGGAGGGAAAGCAGGCACATCTAACATGGTGACAGGCGAGAGGGAGCATGTGAAGGAGGAACCGTCAAACACTTATAAAACCATTATACCTCGTGAGAACTCACTGTCATGAAAACAGCATGGGGGAGACAGCTTCCATGATCCAATCACCTCCCACAAGGTCCCTCCCTCAACATCTGGGGATTATGGGGATTACAATTCGAGACAAGATTTGGGTGGGGACAAAGAGCCAAACCATATCGCATATCTTTCTGTCCTTCTCCCTATTCTGTCCAAAGAGAAGATGAAGGAAGAGGGTTAGAGATAACTGCAATTTATATTTATCAAGTGCCTACTGTGTGCCAGCACTTTAATAAGTACATAATTTAAATTATCTCATTTATTCTTCACCAGAACTGTGAGATAAGAACTTCCATTCTCCTTTTACAAAAGAAGTTACAGTCTCATACAGTTGCTATGAGGATTAAATAACAAAATATGTGTAAAGCACCTGACACAGTACTTGGCAAATTATAGTTGCTAAATAAATCTTCCTCAGCTTCCCTTCCTTGTCCTTACAGAGAAACAGCCTGGTTGAAAAACAGAGAAATTAGAGGCTTGCATACTACCTCTACGATTATTGCAGTACTAGAAGAGAGAGTTGTAAGAATAAATGATGAGTCAAGATTCAAAATTAATCCTGACACTCAAGAGTTCTGGGCCAAAATTACTAAAATGAAATGAAACAGGGTTAATGTGAAGATTTACATTTAGGTTTGAAAAATTAATCAAGTAAGCTTAGGAGAAAGTTGACTAGACACTAACTTATATAAAACAGAGCTAGGGTCAACCACCCAGCTTAAAATGAGCCAAAAAGTGATAACTGGTTCCTAGAAAAATAATTATCTTGTTCTTGGTCTTCATTGATTCAAAAATAGTATATCAATAGTGATGCAAGAAGAGAAGTATCCCTGTGCACTCTGCACTGGTCAAAGCACAGCTGGAAAGTCAAAACTAGATGTGGGCTCCATGTTTTATAAGGAAACTGACAAACTAGACTTTGTCCAGAGTCACCAGGTTGCTGAGGCATCTGGACTATGTCACCAAGGCATGATTGAAGGAATAGCAATATCCCTAACCAAACACTGATCCAGCTCATTTGGACTGCTCACTCTACCACCAATGTCCATTCCACTAACTGAACTCACAGTGTGCCCTGCAGCCTGCCCACCAAATGAGGCAGTTCAATGGGCTCTGAGAATCAAAGGACCTTGGTGCTAGCATCAGCTCCCACTAACCAGGATGCAACCCTGAACACACTTATGAACCTCTCTGGGCCTCAGTTCCTTGATATATAAAATGATGAGGTTGGACTTAGATCTCTGTAGAGTCCTTGGGCTGAAAACTGAAACAATTCTGTGTTCAGAAATGGTCCAGTCTCACTCTCACAGATGAGATTATTGACAGCACTGGTCACACTCTTGACCTCCTGGTCCTCATTACAACACAGCCTGAAACTTCTACATTGCCTAGATCAGTGGGGTTTCCATGCAGCATCATTTTTGTCAGACTATTAGTAAAAAGGTCTTGAGGCCAGGTGTGGTGGTTCACACCTGTAATCCCAGCACTTTGGAAGGCCAAGGTGGGAAGATCACTTGAGCCCAAGAGTTCAAGACCAGCCTGGGCATCATGGGGAAACTCCATCTCTATTAAAAAAAAAAAAAAAAAATTAGCCCAACATGGTGGCTCATGCCTGTCATCCCAGGTACTCAGGAGGCTGAGGTGAGAGAATCAGTTGAGCCCAGAAGACAAAGACTGCAATGAGCAGACATCACACCACTGTACTCCAACCTGGGTGACAGAGCCAGAGCTAAACCCTGCCTCAAAGAAAAAAAAAAATGGGTCTTGGAATCAAAGTTTGGGAATGCTTTCTACTCCATTCTGCTCTTAGAGATTCACAATGCATATTAGCACCTTAGCATGTGAAGGACCCTGAAATGTCCAACAACCCAGAAACCAGTATAACTCTGTTCAGATTAACATTTTTAAACTTATCATAATCCCTTGTGCTAAATATCAGTCAACAGTCACACTTTGTGAAGCAATGACTTGGATTAATGAAAATCAGTTACTTTATACCCTACCAAGCCTTCCTTTCTTCTCTATGAGCCCTAACGCACCATCAGCAAAGAATCACAGCCATCAGACAGCCATAGGCTTGGGTTATGCATGCTTGTAAAGAAAGTGAGCCTTTTAGAATCATCCCATCACCACCGACAATCCTGGAGAGCCAGGGGCATCCACCTACTTAGAATTGCAACCACATGCACACATTACTAGTCAGGTTTCAGGATTCAGCACTACCTGACGTACACATTATTCTCAGGATCTAGGTCTCTAAAAATCAGTCCTTTAAGAAACTGTATCAAGAGAGAAGAAACAGGAGATTATTTTTAAAATCTCTTTCCACAAGTAATTCCTTACATTTCTAAATATTTTTATACCAGTCAAAAGCCTCAGTTATCAATGTGTGTGGGAGTATTGAAAGCCAGAAACAAGAATGATAGGTACAACTAAAATAAGGTATGAAAAAAGGATTTTTTAAATCAGAAATTCATATTAGCACTGTTCTGTTGTTCATTTTAGCATGAAATTAATTGTAAGGGCAAACTCCAGGATATCCTACAGCAATAATCTACACTGTCCTCATAACCTTTAAAATGACTTAATGAAGGCAAAGTTAAGTCTTGAAAGGTTTCATTACCATTAAAGGAGTGGCCCATTTACTGTTCTCTTTCATAATGTTAATGTGATTTTCCTAGCACATAAAATTTAATTACTGGGAGAAACAATATATTACCTGAGGACCCACCTTGCATGGAAAATTGATAGTACATCCATGTCTTTATTCCTGTTGCCCACTCTGCATCCATCCAAATCATGTTTATCTTTAAGTCCAACCCTTTCTTTGCAACAGGGTCTTATCCTGTTGCCCATGCTGGAGCGCAGAGACTCAAGCACGGCTCACTGCAGCCTTGACCTCCTGGGCTCAAGCAATCCTCCCACCTCATACTCCCAAGTAGCTGAGACTACAGGCACATGCCACCGCGCCCTAATTTTTGTATTTTTTATAGAGACAGGATTTCGCCATGTTGCCCCAGGCTGCTCTTGAACTCCTGGGCTCAAGCAATTCTCCTCCCTCAGCCTCCCAAAATGCTGAGATAACAGATGCGAGCCATCATGACCAGCTTTAAGTTCAACTCTAACTCTCTTTCTTGCTTGAAATATTCTTCCTCGGTCTTTCAAAGTTGGAACTCCATATGCTACAGACTGACTAGACCTGTATGAATGAGAGGCCATAGGAGGCCAGTCTCAATGAAGGAGTGTATGTTACAGACTGTAGGGAAAGTTTGGATAGGTGGGTAAAAAGGAGGAAAAATCAAAGGAGGCCTAAAAAACAACCAAGTAATTGAGCTTGGTGTAAATAAAACAGTAGTTCCCTTTTACCAAATACTAGTCATTGATTTAGCCATAATTAGGGTCGGCCCTCCATATCCCTGGGTTTCCCTATCTGTGGGTTCAGCATCTGTGGATTCAACCAACCATGGTTCAAAAATATTTGGGTCGGGCGCAGTGGCTCACGCCTGTAATCCCAGCACTTTGGGAGGCCGAGGCAGGTGGATCACGAGGTCAGGAGATCGAGACCATCCTGGCTAACCCCAGTGAAACCCCGTCTCTATTGAAAATACGAAAAAATTAGCCAGGTGTGGTGGCAGGCGCCTGTAGTCCCGGCTACTCCAGAGGCTGAGGCAGGAGAATGGCGTAAACCTGGGAGGCGGAGCTTACAGTGAGCAGAGATTGCGCTACTGCACTCCAGCCTGGGCGACAGAGCGAGACTCCATCTCAAAAAAAAAAAAAAAAATTGGAAAATAAAATTTCATCTGTACTAACATGGACAGACTTTTTTTCTTGTTATTATTCCCTAAACAATACCGTATAACAACTACTCACATAGCATTTACACAGTATTAGGTATTATAAGTAATCTAGAGATGATTTAAAGTACACAGGAGAATGTGCATAGGTTAAATGCAAATACTAGACCATTTTATATCATACACTTGAACATCCACGGATTTTGGTATCCTTGGGAGGTCCAGTCCCCTACAGATACCAGGGGGATGACTGTACTTAAATACAAAGCACAAAGTTCAAATCTTTATTCTGTCTCTTCCCAGACGTATTAGTGGGCAAGTTACATAATCAATATATTAGTTAGGAATAGGTTCAATGACAGATTTCAGGGGGAAAATAAAAATAAATAGCAGTACCTTAAATGGGATAGAAGATTGTTTATCTCTAGTATAAAAGTTCAGAGATATGCAGTCTAAGACTGGTATGAAGGTCTGGCTGACCAAAGCCCTCAGGGACTTAACTCCTTCCATTCTCAATCTTGTTCTGGAATGTGGCCTCATTGTCACAGCCCTAAGAAGTTTCCAATTCTAGGCAGCGGGATGAAAGAAGGAATAAAAGGCATATACAAACTGTCTCTTAGAGAAATTGTCATAAGCTACTGCCTACTACACTCTAAATCCCACTGGTCAGACTTAGTGATATGGCCACACTTAACTGTAAGGGATAATGGAAAATATCATCTTTAAGCTAGACAGTCAATAACCAGCTAAAAATACCTATTGGTATTGACGAATGGAAAAAATATTAAGGGACAACTAACGGTTTCAACCACAGTTTACCTGAAAATAGAGACCATATCTACCGTGTGGAATTTACTTGGGAAGGGGTCAGAATTAAATGGGAACATACATATAAAGCACGTTGCATAACGCTGCATGAATGAGAATCTCATTCCTTCTTCTCCTCTGTATGCACAAAAATAAGCTTATCCACATTTACCTCTTGTCTACCTTGCATCTTCAGGCCTAGATACAATTCATTAACCTTTCCAAGCAGAAAAGTTAATATGCCATAATTTCCTCCTATTTTGACTTGCAGATATCAGCAACCAAACACAAAATACTGCTCACTATCTTTCTCAGCTTTGCATAACTGTTAACATTGTATATTTCAAAGCTGCCCCAATGGCATAATAGCAATGAAATTCTGGGTTTACACTGTCTCTGGAATGTGAGCTCCACAAGACCATGGCCTTGCCTGATTCGTTCACAGGAAAGTTATAGAAGAATACCTGGCACATAATTGGGCACATTCAATATTGGTTGAAGGAATTGATACTGGGATTATCAAATATATGGGAGAAAATAAGAATTTTCAATATTAAAAAGAAAAGGAGGAAGCCAGCAAGATACATCACTATTGCAAAGCACATTGGAGCCTTAAATGGCAATATTGTGGATCAGATGTTTAGAGAAAACTCTCCCAGTACAGTACACTGATAAAAGCTGGATGCGTTCCAAAATAAAAACTTTTAAACACATGAATGAGCTACCAAGAAAGTAAAGGTATTCTCTGAAGGCCAGAAAAGATAAGAAAGCTCAAATTGAAAGAAATAACTAGTGTTCAAGATGGAAATTTCTTTTGGGGGTCTAAGAAGATAAAGCCTGGGGCCTTAACTGGATGTGAGGTTAAATTGAAGATATTCACTTTTTAAAGCAGCGATCCCAAGAGGGTAAACATCCTTTTCTAAGTGGATGACCTAGGGGGGAAAGGGGAGTTAGTAGGATACATTATTATCTCATCTTGGCTCTTGGTGAAGCTAAAAAAGAGAAAGAAAGAAAAAATTCTACCCTAAGAATTCCTAACCACAAATGTACATTTAAGGGATTTAGAATAAGAACTCAAACCACCTCTATAACGAAAAAGAAACCTCAAGCCAAAAATGGAATTTAAAGTGTCCCAGGTAGATAAATGCCCCCAGGCACCTAGAAAAACCAAATGAGCATCCTACCTGAAAAATATATATTTTTAAACCAGGCCTCAAATAAGTCTCACAGACAAAGCTCACAATCAAAAATCACTGAAGACAACAGGAAAGAAACTGCCATGAGGAAGAGGAGGCAGAAACAACAAACCACAGAATCAGAATGGCAAAGACAGTAGATGTTGGAATTATCAAAGATAGACTACAAAATAAGAATGAATAATATTGTTTTTAAAAATATAAATTAAAAGACTGATATAGAATCAGGGACTATAGAAGGTGACCAAGAAGATATGCTAAGAAACCAAATAGAAATTCTAAAAATGAAAATAAAATAACTGAAATTAGAAACTTCATGAAAAGTTTAACAGTAGATTAGACCCAGCTAAAGAGAGAATTAGTGAACTAGAAGAACAGATATACAGATATCTCAGAGTTCTCTTAAAGCCAGCCCTGAGAGACAAGGATTTGAGTGTAAGTAGTTAATTTGGGAGGGGAAAGAAACACCAGTGAAGAAGTGAGTAAAAGTCACAGAGAAGGCAAAGTAGCCAATTAAGGTGATACTGAGCTTTTTACCACTGTGGGAAACTGGAGCTTCATCATGCTGGAGGCACTCCAGAAGCCCATCTAGAACACATACCTCAAGGTTGTCCCACTTGAGCTGCTGTGTTCATTCACCCATCAGTCACTGGTTGAGGGCTGTTCCTGCTAAGCCGTTAATTGCCAGGCACTTCTGACCTTCACAGGAGTGGCAAAGTGGGCTCTGAAAACCAGAGCAATGAAATTCAGATGTTGGCAGTTAAGAGCTAGGCAGATATACTGATGTGGTAAAGACAGAGGGATACATACAGACGGACCACTGACTCCATCCGTTATAGTGGTTTTGAAGAAATTACCCAGAATGCGGCATAGGGAGACAAAGAATTGGAAAATATAAAAGAAATATTAAGATTCATAGAAGATAGAGAATGTGCATATTATATGATCTTGCAATTCCACCCCAGGTATATTACCTAGAGAAACTCTAACACATGAACACTAGGAAGTATGTGTAAGACTTTGCATAGCAGCACAGTTCATAAAAACAAGAAATTTTAAAATATGTCTATCAAGTGTAGGATGGATAAATTGGGGTATATTTTTACAATAGAATTCTACAAAGCAGTAAAAATGAAGAACTGTTCACACACATCAGTAGGAATAAATCCCTCATAGACAGTACTGAACCAAAAAAGCAAGTCACAGAAGAATATGTACAGTATAATTTCATTTATATAAAGCTTAAGAACAGGCAAAATAAATAATATATTGTTTAGGACTTAATTAAAATAACAAATTATTATATAGTATTTACTCTATGCCAGATGCTAGTCTGAACACTGTACATATTTAATTAATTGCACTCATTTAATCCTTATAACAACTCTGTGAGATAAGTACTCTTCTTATTCCCAGTTTACAGATGAGTGCACTGAAACACGGAGAGGTTAAGTGACTTTCCCACAGTCACACAATTAACATAATATGTGCAGTAAAAATAGAAAGAAATGCAACAGAAATATTAGCCCAAAGTCATGTTTACGGTTATCTTTGAAGACAGGGATACAACTAGAGGTGTATCAAGGGTTCTGGAAACATCCTCTTCCTTTGTGTGTATCATGGTGTATTAGTCTGTTCTCACACTGCTATAAGGTAATACCTGAGGGCCAGGTACAGTGGCTCACACCTGTAATCCCAGCACTTTGGGAGGCCAAAGCAGGCAGATCACTTGAGGCCAGGAATTCAAGACCAGCCTGGCCAACTTAGCAAAACCCCGTCCTCACTAAAAATACAAAAAAAAAAAAAAAAAAAATAGCTGGCCATGGCGGCAGGCACCTGTGGTCCCAGCTCCTCGGGAGGCTGAGGCATGAAAATTGCTTGAACCTGGGAGGCAGGGGTTGCAGTGAGCAGAGATCGCACTACGGCACTCCAGCCTGCACAACACAGAAAAACTGTCTCAAAGAAAAAAAAAAAGAAAGAAAGAAAATACCTGAGACAGAGTAATTTATAAAGAAAAGAGGTTTAACTGGCTCATGGTTCCACAGGCTGTATAGGAAACATGGCTGAGGAGGCCTCAGGAAACTTACAGTCATGGTGGAAGGCAAAGGGGAAATAGGTATGGGGAAATAGGTAAGTGTCACATGGCTGGAGCAGGAGGAAGAGCTGGGGTGTGGGGAGAGGTGCCACACACTTTTAAACAACCAAATCTCATGAGAACTCCCTCACTACCACGAGAAGAGCAAGGGGCGAAATCTGCCCCCATGATCCAAACATCTCCCACCAGGCCCCTCCTCCAGCACTGGGGATTACAATTCGACATGAGGTTTGGGCAGAGACACAGATCCACACCATATCACATGGGTACATGAGCGTTATTTTTGTTACTATTCTTTAAGCATATGTGTTATATACTCTTTTTTGTGTATGATACATTTCATAATGACAATTATTAAGAAAGAAATGCATTAGCATAAGCAAAGATTAAAAGGTGCAAGTGAGCTTATCTCAACTAAAGAGAGTTTATTACAAAGTGAAAAATAGTTCATTAGAAAGCTAAACAGGAAAAAGCCATAACAAAAAGGAGAGAAATACTTTGAATTGACAGAAATATTGTTATATACATTAAAGAAGAATTCTACTTTACTGTCCAGTTCAATCTAATATGAAAGGCTTACAATTATAAATAGACAAGCAACAGAAACCTATAATTAAATGAAAGACAGACAGAGAGAAAGAGCGAGCGAGAGCAGCATTGGAAAGAGATACACCAAAATGTTTTCTCATGCTGAAATGGCAGGGTTGTGATGGTGATGGCAGGATTGTGAGTGATTTCCTCCCTTACTTTTTAAAATTACAGACAGACTCTGGAGTTAGACAGACATGACCTTGAATTGAGCATCCATAATTCACTGGTCATGAGACCTTAGAAAATTTGCTTAATCTCTCTGAGCTTTAAATTCTTCCCATGTAAAAGGAGGATAATAGAGCCTTGGGAATGTGCTGTGAGGTTTTAATGAGATAATCTGTCTTAGTAGCAGAGCACCTAGCTTGTAGTAAGTCAACAAAATTTGTTATGGTTACTTCTAGTGACCATTGACTCCCTTTATTCACCTTCACCGCGTTTATTTTGGGGCACCTTCTCTGGCTCAGGAATTGAGCCATCATCTTGATAGGAGCCCACACCTCAATCCAGGGTAATAAGACTCAATGCTAAAACTTTAGATGGAGTTACTGAAAAGAGGTGCCCTCTTTTCTCTGACATCACCAGCTCCAAAGATGTAAATTAGAGCCTATGCAATGAGCATCTTTGGAACCACAAAAGCAGAAGCTGCATGGAAATAAAATTAACTCAGAGGGAGATGAGAGGAGAAAGAAAGAGAAAGAGAGAGAGACTGAGTCCTGAAGACAACATTGAAGCCCTTGAACCCAGCCACAACTAAATAGATCCACATGTAACTTTTCTGTAAATAAATGTTTTGCATAAATTAATTTATGTTTCTGTCACTAGCAATCCAAAAATCCTGGCTAATAAACGAGTTAGTGCCTAAAGCGCAGTTAGAGCAATATAAATCCGCTATTATACTATCAATACACCATTCTCTCTTTTTTCCTACACTGTTTAGTTAGCATGTGTTTTTATTGCTTATTTTCTCATTATTTTTCTATTTTTACCTATGTAGATTATTTCTTTCAAAGTTCTTTTTGAATTATTGCATGTGTTTATTGTCTATGTACGTTTTTTGTGTTCTCTCTGAAATGTTTGCCAATATACTTGTTGAATATTTTAATTATCAAATTTAGAACTTTACCTGCAGATAATTGCAGCCCCAACTGACAGCCTGACTTATCTCATCCTGATAAGTCAATCCCAGATTCCTGACCCTCAGAAACTGAGATAAATGCATGCTTGTTGTTTTAATGCTGCTAAATTTTAGGGAAGTGTGTTATGTAGCAATAGACAACCAACACAATCTCTTTTCATAAGTTTTACCTCTAACCAATGGTCATTCATTTTCAAGCAGAAAACTTTCTTTAAATGAAGATTTTTTTTCCTTTGTTCCTTTGAACATGTTGTTCTCTTTGTTGTTTTTTCCTTCAGAAACTGTTATTCCCAAAGAATTGGGATCTCCAAGACCTGTCATCCAACTATTAGCTCATCAGTTTAAGTCTTTTGTTCTTACACTTTTGAAACCCTCCTTAAATTTGTCCTCTACTATATGAATTCCCTTTTCCATGGTTTCAAGTTTGCTATTTGCTGCCTGCAACCTGGTATCATTATACTGTTATATTTAGCTTTATTACAGTCTTTTCTTGTCTTGGATTTTTCACATTTTTTTTTTGTAATAGCTGACTCTTGTTTCTCTGAGGAAATGTCCCCTTACATATTTTTGAACAATTGCAGCAGATATTTTTCTAAAATTGGCCTCTGTTTCTTGTAGTAAATCTATTTCAGGTGCAGGCCATTTTCCTGAATCATCAGGACAAAATAGCATAGTGGTGGATATGGTTTGGCTGTGTCCCCACCGAAATCCAAATCTCATCTTGAATTGTAGCTCTGGTAATTCCCACATGTTGTTGGAGGGACCCAGTGGGAGATAAGTGAATTATGGGGCAGTTCCCCCCATATTGTTCTCCTGTGAATAAGTCTCATGAGATCTCATGGTTTTATAAGGGGTTTCCCCTTTCACTGGCTCTCACTTCTCTCTTGCTTCTGCCATGTAAGATGTGCCTTCTGCCATGATTGTGAGGCCTCCTCAGCCACGTGGAACTGTGAGTCCATTAAACCTCTTTTTCTTTATACATTACCCAGTCTTGGGTATGTATTTATCAGCAGCGTGAAACAGACTAATACAGTGATTAAGCCTACAGATTAGGAATCATTCTGCCCAGGTTCATATCCCAACCTTGTCGCCTATTAGCTCCGGGACCTTGGAAAAGCTCCTTAAGCTCTGTGTTTCAGTTTCCTATCTGAAAAATTGGGGTAAGAGTAGTACCTGCCTCATAGAGTCACTAAGCTAAAACATGTAAAGTGCTTAGAACCACTTCAATACATTTGCGTGTGCTCAAAAATATTAGTCATTATTACCAAGACAATGGCCAACTTGTGCTGCAGAATGTGATCATACCACCCTACCCCCCTCCCACTAGATTCTTCTCTCTTTACTCATCTTCTCACAGTCCTGGTATAGCAGGAAAATCAAGATGCCGAGTTTCCCCTGGGCTCAGTAACAGACTGGTGTGAGGCCCTATCCTAAAAATGGTTAAAAGCCAAGGTTGCATCTCTCCCTGGTTAAGACTAAGATTTTTATAAAATAAAATATAATTTTTTAAAACTTAATCAATGCCAGAAGCCATAGCCCACACCTGTAATTCCAGCACTTTGGGATGCTGAGGTGTGAGTATTGCTTGAGCTCAGAAATTCCAAACCAGCCTGAGCAATATATCAAGACACTATCTCTACTAAAAATCAAAAAAATTAGCCCATGCACATGGTGGTGCACGCCTGTAGTCCTAGCTACTTGGCAGGCTAAGGTAGGAGGATTACTTGAGCCCAGGAGATCAAAGCTGCAGTGAGCTATGATCACGCCACTGCACTCTAGCCTGGGCAATAAAGTGAGACCCTGTCTCAAAAATAAATAAATAAATATTAGCAAATTACCTGTTTGGCATCAGTGAGTATAGACTGGGGATAGTATTACCATTGCTTACAATTTTCCCAGCACAGATAACGGAAGGATGGGTTCCTAGGGGAATGATCCCTTGTGCATTTACATAGTAGAAAAAACACACTCAAACCCAGGTCCCTGCAGCATTGAATGGTACTTTTCACCCCAACTCCTTTCCACCATCCCAAGAACCCCAAAGTCTCATTCTACCATAGCTTCAGACTCAAAGTCTAGGACCTTGTGATCTATATTAGGTTTGGATGTGACTCTTCTTAATTTGGAGACTTATAAATTATCTACCTCCATATTCCTGAGACACAATGGAGAAATAGTGTAATTGCAATAAGCCTTTCTTTTTGAAATAGTGAATAATAATTGCAGGCATACAGCCGCCACTAGTCCGAAAAAATTGAAATCACTTAGTCAAATGTTGTTAGGTCTTCCCCATTCTGAGGGTAGGCGGTGTTACCTTACTTAGTCCTTGTTCTGCTTCCTGGAGTAGCTCCTTATCCACCACTCTCCAAACCTCTTGGCTTTGCCCTCTGCAATGTCCTTTTTTTTTCTTATCACTTCTGTGGATGCGTCTGAAGAGAACATTAGAAAATATGCACATTTTAGTAGCTTACCAAATTTCACAGCCTGTTTCTTGTCTGTGGAAAGTTTGGATGAGGTGACCATATTTTGCATGTGGGAAAAATGCAAATCACTGAGGCCAAGAAGACAGACTGGTAGATTTCATTCTCACCTCAATTCTTCATCCCTCCCTGCACACAGACTTTTAGCTATGTGACTTTGCAGTCCAATAGGCCGGGCATGGTGGCTCACACCTGTAATCTCAATATTATGGGAGGCCCAGGCAGGAAGATTGCTTACGGCTAGGAATTTGAGACAAGCCTGGGCAACACAGTAAAACCTCTCTACCAAAAAAACTCTTAATTAGCCAGGCATGGTGCTTGCCTCGAGTCACAGTTATTTAGGAGGCTGAGGCGGGAGGATCACTTGAGCTGAGGAGTTTGAGGCTGCAGTGAGCCATGATAGCACCATTGCATTCCAGTCTGAGCAACAGAGCAAGACCCTATCTCTAAATAAACAAATAAAAGCATTTCTCCACCCCCTGACTTGGGGCTTAGCCATGTGGTTTGCTTTGGCCAATTGGATGCTGGTAGGTAAGTTACTGGCAAAGGCTTGCCCCTGCGCAGTGGTGACTCTGCCTTCATCATGAGAAGAACGTGCCTGGGCTAACTCACTGGACCTCAGAGGAGGATGAGAGACATCTGGAGTAGAGCTGCCCCAGCTGCCTAAGCCTGAAGCAGAGTAGCAGGCCAGCCTACATCAGCTGAGCCCCAGCTGACTCAGAGGCTCATGAAGGCTAATAAATCATTGTTGTCTTAAGCCACTGTGTTGTGAAGTAATTATGCAACAATGGCAAACCAATATACTTGGAAAAATTTTGCAGAAAAGCCTTATGTAGCATTTTAAGCTAAACTGTGCCCCCCAAAATTGATATGTTGAATCCCTAACCCCCTGAAAAATATTCTCTGTTGACCAAAACTTAGTCAAGCTTTTAAACTTTCTCCAAGTCCATCTGTGCACTCCATTGTAAAGCCTAGTTTTAGCAAAGAATCCTGCTAAGTCAGTGTATTAGTCCATCCTCACACCACTATTAAGAACTGCCTGAGACTGGGTAATTTATAAAGAAAAGAGGCTTAATTGACTCACAGTTCCACATGGCTGGGGAGGCCTCAGGAAACTTACAATCATGGCAGAAGGCAAAGGGGAAGCAAGGCACTTCCTTCACAAGGCAGCAGGAAGGAAGTGCCAAGCAAAGTGGGAAGAGCCCTTATCAAACCATCAGGTCTCTGGAGAGCTCACTCACTATCATGAGAACAGCATGAGGGAAACCCGCCGCCCCCGTGATTCAGTTACCTCCACCTGGTCTCTCCCTTGACATGTGGGGATTACGGAGATTATGGGGATTACAATTCAAGATGAGATCTGGGTGGGGACACAAAGCCTAACCATATCAGTCAGTTTAGCAAGAACCCTACCCCCCCATCCTCAACATCAGATCATTCTTGACATCTGATCAGGTTCCTCATCCCCCAGGTGATGTGTGATCATCCTAGCTTGTCTTCAGCTGGAATCTTGTTAAGTGGGTTTAGCCACAATCCCCCTTACCTCTGATGTTTCCTCTTAGTAATTTTGCATCCACCGACGCCCATCCTGCTCCTTGACTATAAAGTCCCACATGCCTATGCTGTATTCAAAGTTGATCCCAATCTCTCTCCTTCACTGCAAGACCCATTGCAGTGGTCTCTATAGCTATCGCAATGGTCCTGAATAAAGTCTTCCTTATCATGCTTTAACAAATATCACTGAATAATTTCTTCTTTAATTATCATTGAATAATTTCTTCTTTAAATGTGACTGTATTTGGAGACAGGGTCTTTAAGGAGGTAACTGAGGTTAAATGAGGTTGGTTATAAGATGGAACCCTAATTCAATAGGACTGTGTCCCTATAAGTAGAGGAAGATATTGCTCTCTCAGCAAGAACACATGTGTAAGGGCCATAAGGACACTGCAGAAGGCAGCCAACCTAAAGACGAGGTCAGCAGTCATAGCAGAAGCATTTGTTGAGTGCATATCATTGATCAGACACCATGCTAAGGATTTTACAGATATTAGTCTCTCTTGTCTTAGTGAAAGTCCTCCCCCTCCCTGATATCAACACCTCCCTTCCTGCCCTTGGGGCCAGAATGTGTCAGCTCTGTTTCCAGGTGGGTGGTTCTCGATTGGCCCTGATGTAAACAAGAGATAGGTGTGGGGGGTGGACTGGGAAACGTGCTGTGTGCTTTGACCCCTCCTGACCCCACACTGTCATACTAATGTTAACAGCAGCCTGGAAGAGAGGGGGATAGGAAATGAAATGCTAGAAAGAAAAGGAGTATTAGTATTTCGTGAGGATGCTGATGGGAGTATGGACGAGATCAATGATAAGGGAAGCCTAACACAGGGTGTCTCACACAGCACATACCAGTAGACATTTATGTCCAATAAACATTGGTTACATGCATGCATGAATAATTTAAATTTTTTAAAAATTTTCCAACATAAGCTGATATTCTCTCCACCTGCTACAAGGTCAGAGTCACTAGCACCAAAATTTTAGTACTGTAGCACAGAAGTAGTATTTACTGAAGGAATTTTAATTTTTTAAAGCTACTTAAATAGCATATTTTAATATTAAAAATAGCCATATAACTTTCCATTATATATTCCTAACTTTATGAATTGGTATTTGTAAATGCTGGTCATAGCTACCTATGTTTGGTATTAAGAGCATCTGCTATGTACTAAGGTTCAATTAGGCCAACTATTTTTTTTTCCCCAGAGAACCTCATTGAATAATTCAAAGATCCTGAGTAGAACAATTACAGGGTTGTTCTCTTAAATCTTGACTACAGTGGGGGCTGTCTCAGAGAAGACCACCAGCAGGTGATCACATGTTTCATTGATGGTTCAAGGAAACTTAACGTCCAACGGGGTTGCCACCTATACAAGCCTTTTCCATGGACTCAGGTCCTAGGATGGTTTTCAGGTGAGCTCCTGGGGGGTCCTAGCTCACCACTGGCCAAATTCATCCTGGGCAGACAGACCTTTCTCTATTTAACTCAGAGAAATAATCACACTGAGAAATGCTAGGCAAAAATTTACTATTTGTAGAAAACTGTTTACTCAAAGGGCTTAACCCCTTCCAGGGAAGCCCTGAAGGTGTAATGTTGCAGCAGGCCATCCCCCATTGGAGCATTTTTTTTTTTTTTTTTTAATTGAGAAGGAGTTTGTCTCTGTTGTCCAAGCTGGAGTGCAATGGCGCAATCTCAGCTCACTGCAACATCCACTTCCCGGGTTCAAGTGATTCTCCTGCCTCAGCATCCTGAGTTGCTGGGATTAGAGGTATCCACCACCATGCCTGGCTAATTTTTGTATTTTTAGTAGAGACAGGGGTTTTGCCATGTTGGCCAGGCTGGTCTCAAACTCCTGACCTCAGGTGATCCACCCACCTCGACCTCCCCAAAGTGCTGGGATTACAGGTGTGAGCCACCATGCCCAGCCAGCGCATTTTTTGTAATAACAAATAAACCAGGCTGGGTTCAGTGGCTCACACCTGTAATCCCAGTGCTTTGGGAAGCTGAGGCAGGAGGATCACTTGAGTCCAGGTGTTTGAGATCAGCCTGGGCAACATAGTAAAACCCCATCTCAACAAATATTTAAAAATTAGCTGGGTGCGGTGGCATGTGTCTGTAGTCTCAGCTACTAGGGAGGCAGGGTGGGAAGATCACTTGAGCTCAGGAGTCCCAGGGTGCAGTGAGCCATGATCTCAACATTGCACTCTGGCCTGGGCAACAAAGCAGGACCCTGTCTCAAAAAAAAAAAAAAAAGGAAAGAAACAAGAAAACACCTAATAAACTATGATGCAGCCATATAAAATAATTGTAAGCAAATGTTTAAAAGAGTAAGTTTGGTCCATATGCAATGATATGGGAATGTCTCCAAAATATACAATTAAACAAAGAAACAGAAAAGAAAAGGTGTTGAAGGGTGAATATTGATCCTGTGAGTATTTTTTCAAAGGATAAACATTTACAGTGGTGAACTATTTGAATAGTGATGTAATCTTTGTTCTTGATATTTCCTGTTTCTCTGTGACCTTTCTGACACTCCAGCTGCAGTCAGAACATTCTACATGTACTGCCTCAGAGAAGCACTACGCAGAGAACAAAGATGTCAATTCCTGGCTTTGGAATTTTTAAATAGGCTATTGATTCTGCAGGCATGATAGCTTTGAGAGTTTCAAAAGCTAATGTTTTTGAGTTATAAGAAGCTGGCTTTTGAAATCACATCATTTGTGCCACAAGCCATCATGTTGGAAGAATGCATGCTCAGCTGAACCCATTTTTGCTCACTCTCAGACTAAACAGAGATTCCATGGACCAGGAAAGGGAAGTAAGTTAACTGCAATTGGGTCCCTAAGAAAGGGCCCTCCCCAACCACGCACCAGGGAAGGATATGGTAGAAATCCCAGACACACTGGGAGATCTGAGAGCAGAGAAGATACAGCCTCACTACAGGGAGGTGGCAAACATTCCAGAGTTCCTCATGTGCTGCAGGACATGGCAGCAGAAGAGCAGAGACAACTGAGTGGGGTGGCCCTGAGACATCGCACACTTCCCCTGTGCAACACCCACTCAGGAATGGGGAGAATCAAGTGTTTCCTGAGGCACCCAGAAGGGTCCCAGAAGTAACTGAGAAGCCAGATCTCAGAGGCCTTGAAGCCAGAATGAGAAAGTCTGCAACAGCTCTCTGCACGAACCACTGGCTGGATACTGAATGGGGCAAGAGCCCCAAAATGCTGGGTGGCAGGCGACACCAAGGAGCTCCTGCCTCATCCACTTTGCACCTTGCACCCTATCACCCTCCATCCACCAACCCTCAGTCACACCCCTCAGTCACCACCCCTCAGTCACAACTCCAGGAAAGGGCGAGGGTAAACCCTGAAATGTCTGTGCTTAAGTTCACATTTCCCAATGGCAGCTTAAAAATAGAAGTAATTTATGTTATAGGAAAAAATACTATTAATAATTCTACTTCCTGCCACCTGAATGTATGGCCTGAAGTTTGCCCCTGTTTAGAATCACCTATATGCATATATAGGTATTAGAAATTTCTGAAACTCTAACAATGGTCACTCCTAGAGAATGGAACTGGAAAAGAGAGGATAGAGACTTGCATTTTTCATTGTCTTCTCGCTGGATGGTTAGTTTTTTTAACTATACACAATAACGTAAATAAATACCACTTTGACTTGGTGGAGGTATTGGGGAGGGGTACACATTCCTGGAAACTGAGCATTGACTTTATCAGACCCTCAAGGTGGTTGTAACATTTCACTTAGTAAAGATGTGGCCCTGGAATCGTACCCTGGTAATAATGGGGCTTTCTCTTCTAATCCACTGAAGTCAAAACAAGACTCTCTGCTCAGTTTCTTCTGACCTCCATTTGTTCTGTTATTAACCAATCATTCCCAGGTTGCAATTGTTTTTATGGTGTTGTTCATCATGTCAAAGGACATCCACAAAGCCACGACTGCTTCCTGAACTTTACCCTCTGCTTCCTCCACGATGTCCTTGAATAAACTCCAGACGCCACGGATGTTCTCATGTGGCTCTTGGTGGTCCAGCACTATCACTCACACACCTTTGAGAACTATTATGGGTTAAGACAATTCACCAGAACACAAAATAATTGGCAGGCAGAGTAAACAACATGCATTGCAAAATACTCTCAACTCGGGACAGAATGATAAAGCAGTCATTGTTTGAAAATATTTGCAGTGTGGTACATTATTGACCATTGCCCTGAAATAGAAAAATCAATGTATATAGAGAAAAAAGTATAATCTGAAGAGTTAGCTTTTACTGTCCCAGAGGATATTATGGAAGAATGAAGCTCTGCACTATATTTGGGTCAAAATCTGCATGAGCCACCCATTATTTCAAACAGTCCTACAGGGAGAAAACTAGATTAGAATTGGTTGCTTTCTGACTAACAAGAGAATAGACACAGTATATCCAATGGAAAGTCAATTAACATAAAGCTAGTGAATTCATTTATGAGAGTGGTGGGTTAATTAACATGAGACTGGGGAGTTCATACACAGCTTAAGTAAGCAAATTCAATTTTCTATACAAACAATTTGTGGTTTAAGTAAATGACCACAGGCCGGGCGCAGTGGCTCACATCTGTAATCACAGCACTTTGGGAGGCCGAGGCAGGCAGATCACTTGAGGTCAGGAGTTCGAGACCAGCCTGGCCAACATGGTGAAACCCTGTCTCTACTAGAAATACCAAAATTAGCCAGGCATGGTGGTGGGTGCCTGTAACCCCCGCTACTTGGGAGGCTGAGGCAGGAGAATCACTTGAACCCGGGAGGTGGAGGTTGCAGTGAGCCAAGATCGCACCACTGCACTCCAACCTGGGCAACAGAATGAGACTCCGTCTCAAAAAAAATGAAAAGTAAACGACTATGGTTTCCTACAACAAACACAGTTTTTAATATTTTTGGTTATTATGAGCTTTTCAGTTAAAGAATTGCTTTCCCAGGAAGTAAAGTTAAAACTATATAATTATAAAATGGAATTACTTAAAAAACTTTTGCTGCTGCTTCTTGTATGTCAGCAAACATGAAGAAAGAAACTGCAATCATGATGGTAAGAAACAGAGCATGTTTAGTTTTAATTTTAATTTTAAAAGGGACCTTGGCCTCACCAGGCTGGTCTCTAAGGGGGATCTGGATTCATCATCATCTTTGGTGACAGTGATGGTACCTGTCTCATGTTTACCTAGCTGAGACACACAGTAGAGCAACCTGCACTAAAATTTTCAAAGGGCTCACCTCAGCATAGAGCCTACCAAGGCTTCCCATAAATTAGAATTGGAACCCATCATATCTAATTTTGTCCAAGGAATTGATTCAAAGTTGTAGTTTGGTGTTTCTTTCAGAGCTTGTAATGTTGCTCCTAGCTTCAAAAACATTCAGAGAATGGAAGTTTTATATTAAAAAACACAAGTTATATGACTTTTCTTGCAACTGATTATTTTACATACACACACACATCTATTTTAGGAAAATGCTCCAGAGACAAATAGTGCTCTAACAAATTAGCACTGCATGGAGCAGCATTAAACTGTCATCCATAGATTATTTGTATAATACAAAATGATACTCAGTAAATGGAAAATAAACAATTTTTTTTCTAAAACTTAAAGCCATTTCCCATACTCCTATAGAGTCATTGAAAATGTGTTCACAACATTCATAGTTGACATCTCTTCAACTGCTGTTCATGTTCGGATGCCCATGTTAATGTTGATCCTTTCCTCTCCTGCATTTGGTTGATGAACTAGGGAGAGGAAAACCACTTTTCTGATGTGGAATAGCACATCCTGTCTGCTCCCTTCTCAGAACACTGGCAGGTAGGGGGTTGGGTTGAGGGACAGAGGAAGCAGAGAGCAAACTGACCTCCATGGGCCTACCCACTCAGAGATTGCAAGTGCCAGAGACACTCGAGGGAAATGGTCCCAGGCACCTGGGAAAGCTAGACCTAGAACCGGATTAGTTTGGGCTGCTAAACCAAGGGATAGAGATGGAAGGTTCAGGGATGGCATCAGTGGGAGATTGCCACACCTGTCACACCCACACTCTCCAATCTCTACAACCCTAGCTGCCAAACCACTGAGAAGCATAATCCATGTGTTCCACTGGCTGCCTTTGTCATGAGTCCCACTGGCCACCAGCTCTGCTCCATAGAACAGCCAGTTTAAACTAATGCTGTAGTAAATGGGCAATGTGATCCCTGAGAAAATCTCACTGCAAACCTCTGGGAGGGAGGTTAAGCATCCGCCCCGACAGACGCTTCCCCTTCCAGGGCATGGCGTTATGAGGGGAAGTGACTGCTTAGCCAAAACTATACTTCCTGCTTCCTGGTGTGTAGTGGGGTACACTGTCCTGCTCCACAATGAGGAGCAGGAGCAGAATTGGTACGTGTCCTTTGGGCTGAGCCCACTAGCAAGCTAGTATACCTTCTTCACCCTTTCCTTCCTCTTCTCCTGGCTTCAGGCAGCCTAAAATGAGAACCGTAGGAGTTGCATGTCAAGCTGATGGAGCCTTGATGGAGGAGCCCGCATCCCTTAGTTGCTGTCTAAAAGAGAGCTGCCTGCTGACCAGGAACACCTGTTTGAGATGACAGTGAGGGAGAAATTAGCTTCTACTGTGTTAGAGTCATTATATGTTTGGGAGTTTGTAATAGCAGCTCACATATTCGAATACATAAGCCTATGTGCAAACCCTGCTCCTACATTTCAGACAGGGCTGTCTCAGTTTCATAGTGCCTTCCATACGATGCTTTCAGACAATCTGTTTTCTCTGGCCATGTTTCTACTTGGTGTTCCAGCGTAGCAAGTCCCAGTTCATCCCGAGGGTCTGATTACACCCAGACAAGTGCTCCTCTTCCCCTTTTGCAATGGAAGCAGGGACTGGTTCTTACTTTGAGCCAAATGAGATGAAAATTTGTCCTCGCCTTCTTCCCCAGATTTCCCCAGATTTATGCAGAAAGACTTCTTTGATCCTTGATCAATGGCGAGCAGCCAATCAGACAGCCATTTACACTTCCACACCAGTCCCAGCCATCAACCAGGATCTCCATTCATTCAGCAATATCTAGTGAGTGCCTGCTAAGTGTCGGGCATTATTCTAGGTGCTAGGGATATAGCATAGAACAAAGCAAAGTCTCCACCCCCTTGGAATTTCCATCTCATTGGGGAAGACAGACCACTTACATCCATACATACACACATGCAGCACTGTAATACCGGTAATTGATACTATGAAGTTAGGGCAATGCAATTGTGACTTAGGAGATAAAGTTACTACATTTATCTGGGGAGAATGAGAAAGACTTCTCTGAGAGGTCACATCTGAGCTGATATCTAAGTACTAAGAAGAATATCGGACAGGGCATTCCAGGCAGCTGGGACAACAGGTGCAGAGGTCCTGCGAGCAGAGCCAGCCTGGGATATGTGAGGGATTGAAAGAAAGCCCAGGGTGGCTCGCCTGTGGTGGGTCAGGAAGAGCAACGAATTTCCAAGGTGGGGAAATCATACAGAGCTTGGAGTCTGCTTCCTTTACCCTGACCTGTCTCTCCTTCCACTCCAGTTCTGCACACTTCCAAGCCTTGTCCCACATTCTGGGGATGGCTTAACTCTTAATTTGACTTTCAAGCTGGTGTTCATGACTTTGGTCTTTGACTTTCTCCTAATAATTTCAGCTATGCTCTCTGTGTCAAGCCATTCTTGCATTGCTTTAAAGAAATACTGAGGCTGGGTAATATATAATGAAAAGAGGTTTCATTGGCTAATGGTTCTGCAGGCTGTACAAGAAGCATAGCACCAGCATCTGCCCAACTGCTGGGGAACCTCAGGGAGTTTTTAGTTATGGCAGGAGTAGGCACGTCACAAGACAAGAGCAGGAGCAAGAGAGATGGTGGGGGGTGCCACACACTTTTAAACAATCAGATCTCATGAGAAATCATTTACTATTGTGAGGACAGAACCAAGAAGATGGTGCTAAATCATTCATGAGAATTCCACCCCCATGATCCAATCACCTCCCACCAGGACCCTTCTCCAACACTGGGGATTACAACTCAACATGAGATTCAGAGAGGACAACATCCAAACTCCATCACCCTCCCTCAGGCTCTTTCACTGATGGGCCACCACACTTGCCCCAGTCTTGCCCCATCCTGAGGACCCAAACCTCAGCCATGGGCACCCTGGAGATTCTGAGGGGGCTGGGGAAGGAGAGAGGGATGGGTCTGTGACCTGCCAGAGTCACAAAGATGTCAAATGTGAACATGGTCCCTCAGACCAGGCCTGGCCAGGGTTCCATTTTCTGGTTCACGGTTTGGGTTGGGACTAGGAGAAGGAGAGGACAGGACCTCAGGGTCACAGCCCCCATGCCGCACCCTGGGAACAGACTCTGGGCAAAGGCAGCCAGCTCAGGAAGTGGCTCCAACTTGCTTTTCTCAGTCCATGAAAATAGAACCACTAGGTGTGTGTTGTGGTTTCACAGTGGTCCTAGCACAGCAGAGTCTTAACTCCAGGGTGGAATAACTCTCAGGAAGCAGCAGCCTGGTCCTGAGGTCACGAATGAACAGCTCCCACAGCCATTAAGTCCAGGACCATCGTGCCTTATTAGGTCTCTGAGATGACATTGCTTCTTCATGACTTCCCAGCAAAACAAATTTTTTTCTTAAAAAAAAAAATCACAACTTTCTTCGCCCTCACCATTTGTACCAGGTATTGAATAACTATTCCCCATTAAGTTTGTGGAAAAAGTCACTCTTTCATTGAAGCTTCATATTGTGAACCCTTTGCAACTGCATTAAGCCTTCATAGGTTTGCATCGTTATCCATTGCTCCTAATTAGTGTCTGATGACCCAAGAAGAAAAGACTTTATATCTTCCTGTTTGTTTCATGCACCAACCTATCTACAAATGCACCCGATTTTTGCCTCTTCCCCACCTGTATTTATTCTCTTCACCATAGCTGACACAGGCAATGAGAAGGTAAAGATTTGTACTTTTGTGGGTCATTTTGTCCAAGGAATTCAAAGCAATGACAGTAGGCTAGGAAGAACCCAGGAATTCAATTCAGAAGACATCATTTCAAAGCCCAGTGCTCCCACTTACTTGCCAGGGCCAAATTGGGCAGGTTGTATTCCTTCTATGAGTCTCAGATCCTTTTTGTTAATATCTGCCTCTCAATGCCGTTTCATGACTAAATAAAATTATATGTGTTAGTATGATAGTGTAGTGCTTGGCATATAGTGGGCACCCCTTAAATGTTAGTTATTAAATGTGGACTCAGCATTTTCCAATGGGTCATTTTCTTGCCTGGCGCTATCCAGGCTGCCTCCTGATGCTTGCAAAGTCCTACAGTCTTCAGAGAAGATCTGTAACCTCATGAGTCTCTAGAAGTGACTCCTGAGAGAACACTATTCATGGTGTGTTTATTAAAGAACCAGCTGAGTGCAGTGGTGCCTGCCTGTAATCCCAGCTACTAGACAGGCTGAGGCAGGGGGATCACCTGAGCCCAGGAGTTTGAGACCAGCCATGGCCACATAGCAAGTCCCTGTCTCAAAAAGAGAGAGGGAGAGGGAGAAGGAGAGGGAGAGGGAGAGGGAGAGAGAGAGAGAGAGAGAGAATTGCTAAATATAGTTTTGTAATATGATTGCTTTTTGTTGCTTGAATAAGTTAATCACATGTATGACTTCTGAAACATTGATACAATGTCTACTTTCTCATGAATTTTAATGAAATGGTTTGAGGTTGAGTTTTGTTTATTGTTGTTGTTTTGTTTTTTGTTTTTTGTTTTGAGATGGAATATCGCTCTGTCCCCCAGGCTGGAGTGCAGTGGCGCGATCTCAGCTCACTGCAAGTTGCGCCTCACGGGTTCACACCATTCTCCTGCCTCAGCCTCCCAAGTAGCTGGGACTACAGGCGCCTGCCACCAAGCCTGGCTAATTTTTTGTATTTTTAGTAGACACGGGGTTTCACCGTGTTAGCCAGGATGGTCTCCATCTCCTGACCTCGTGATCTGCCCGTGTCAGCCTCCCAAAGTGCTGGGATTACAGGCGTGAGCCACCGCGCCAACCTGTTTGTTTTTGAGACAGGGTCTCGCTCTGTCACCCAGGATGGAGTACAGTGGTGTGATCATGACTCACTGCAGCCTCAACCTCCTTGACTCAAGAGATCCTCCCACCTCAGCCTCCCAAGTAGCTGGGACTACAGGCAGGTGCCACCACACCCAACTAATTTTTGTATTTTTTGTAGAGACAGGGTTTCACCATGTTGCCCAGGCTGGTCTGGAACTCCTGGGCTCAAGAGATTCCCCCATCTCGGGCTCCCAAAGTGCTAGAATTACAGACATGAGCCACCATGCCCATCTGAGATTTTTTTAAACATTATTAGTGGGGGGATAGAAGTAAGGTGAGAGGGTTGCTTTGATTTTTACTTTGCACACTGGTGAGTTGAAGACCCATGTTCTTCGTAGACCACAGATGTTCACACCCCTTAGGTGTGGAAATGAATTAGTCCAGGTACCTATGGCACAGTTTCTCTTCTGAAAAGTTTATCCAAGAACTAAATACTATTTTTTTTTAAATGCTACAACAGAGGGAGCAGAGAAGAAAAAAGAGGACAAGGGGGAGAAAAGGAAAGAAGGAGAAAGAGAGAGATTTACTGAACTTAGAGTATTTGTTTCCAGGACACTCAGTCAGATGGTTAATATCGAATGTCAACTTGATTGGATTGAAGGATGCAAAGTATTGTTCCTGGGTGTGTCTGTGAGGATGCTGCCAAATGAGATTAACATTTGAGTCTGTGGGCTTCGAGAGGCAGACCCACCCTCAATCTGGTTGGGCACCATCTAATCAGCTGCCAGCACTGCTAGAATAAAGCAGGCAGAAGAAGATGGAAGAGCAGACTTACTGAGTCTTCCGGCCCTCATCTTCCTCTTGTATTGGATGCTTCCTGCCCTCGAACATCAGACTCTAAGCTCTTCAGCTTTGGACTCTTAGACTTACACCAGTGGTTTGCCAAGGGCTCTCAGGCCTTTGGTCACAGACTGAAGGCTGCACTGTTGGTTTCCCTACTTTTGAGGTTTTGGGACTCAGACAGTTCCACCACTGGCTTCCTTGTTATTCAACTTGCAGATGGCCTGTTGTGGGACTTTACCTTGTGATTGTGTGAGTCAATTCTCCTTAATAAACTCCCATCATATATACATATATCCTATTAGTTCTGTCCCTCTAGAGAACGCTGACTAATACACGTGGCCTGGGCAAGTGGGGTTTACCCTGATGTTAGGTCTGAGTGGACTCTGAACCTGGACTTGCCCTCTGCCCAGGTCCTTGGCTCATTTCTTAAGAAGCACTCAAACTTCTTTTCATCTTGGAGTCCTGGTTCTAACTCTCTGTGCTAACAGCCAGGTGTGCAGATGGAAGGAGTGTCGCTGGTCCGGTTGGTGCCAATGCTGACCTCTCTTCTCGCATAACCCCAACTGAAGCTTCCACTTGTTTTTCTGCTATCTCTCTTGGTGATGATGGCTGCTAGCTGTCTAGGGGTCTTTCTCAACCTGTCTTCCACCCAATGTCCTGTACCCCACCCTACCATTCCCAAGAGCACACAAATGGCATCTTACTGCAACAGTACCTTGAATCATCATGTATTGATCTGAACCAAGTTGATTAAGAAACATTGAACTTGTAGAGTGAAAAGTGGTCAAACCTGGGAAGAAACTCCTTCCTTCGCCAGTAAACTACGAGGCAGATCCTTTTATTTCTGAGGCTCAGCATCCTTGTCTGCCCTTCTTCCCGTATGGGGAATATGTAATCATGCTTGAATGTAAATGAGATCCCTAAATTGTGACTTGTGGCAGTGAGATGAGAATACAAGATATTCATACTAACCACTAACCATGACTCCTTGATGGAGGAACAGTCACTTTGTTTTTGTTTGTTTGTTGATTGTTCATTTAGAGACAGGTCTCACTCTGTCTCCCAGGCTGGAGTGCAGTGGTGCCATCATAGCTCACTGCAGACTTGAACTCCTGGGCTCAAGTGATCCTCCTGCCTCAGCCTTCTAAGTTGCTATGACTGCAGGCGCATGCCACCATGCCCAGCTAATTCTTTAAATTTCATAGAGACGGGGTCTCACTATGTTGCCCAGATTCATCTCAAACACCTGGCCTCAAGTGATCCTCCCACCTCAGTATCCCAAAGTGCTAGGATTATAGGTGTGGGCCACCATGCTTGGCCAGGAGCAGCCACTTTGTTATTTCCCAGACAGGAGATCCTTGAGATGTCAGGCCCTGAAGACTCAGCGTGGGTTCCCTCAGAGCTTGGGAGGAGAGGGGGACTGAGAGCTACATCTGTCTGCAAGTGCTCATAGCTCAATATAACCGAAGCCCCAGGATCCTGCGGCAGGATTGCGGCAGCCGGTGCTGCCCTGTGGCTTGCTTTGCTGTCTGCACTCACTTCACCACCACAGCACAGAGGTCCAGCAGCCAGACCTGCTGGCTGTCCACACGGGAATCACAAACACAAAGATGTTGTCTTTGGGGCTTCATCAAGTGGAACGGGTGCATAAAGAATGCATAGGTACAGGGTAAGCATGGAATTTCTTCATCTGTCAAGTGAGAACAGTACTGATATGGTTCATGAGAGGATTAAAGGAGATAATGCATGTGAAGCATTTAGCAGGATGCCAAACACCTGGGAAATGTTGACTTATTTTATTTTATTTTTTTAGACAAGAGAATATAAAATGGTCTACTAAGAAAGTTCAGACCACAAGCTCAAAGACCATGCAATAACATCACCACATCATCCTCTCTCAATTCATGCCTCTTTGAACTTGGCAGTAGACTCGTTTTTCGTTCCTGGCTGAGTTTACCTTGACGTATTGATGTTTATGTCCAGGAACCACCCTCCCAACCCCGCACTGTGGGTTACCCCCATTCAAACCACAGCTACCATGTAATGAGGTGTCTTCCTTTGGCCACACGCCTATCCCCTAAACTACTGGAGACCACAGGCACTCATTAATAAACAGCATGATGTACTTATTTATCATAAAGTAATTGATGGAGTTTGGGCACAGATGCTGAGTGTGAATTTCTTTTTTTTTTTTTTTTTTTTTTTTTGAGACAGAATTTTGCTCTTGTTGCCCAGGCTGGAGTGCAATGGCACAGTCTCAGCTCACTGCAACCTCTGCCTCCCGGGTTCAAGCAATTCTCCTGCCTCAGCCTCCCAAGTAGCTGGGATTACAGGTGCCTGCCACCACACCCAGTTAATTTTTGTATTTTTAGTAGAGACGGAGGTTTCACCATGTTGGCCAGGCTGGTCTCGAACTCCTGACCTCAGGTGATCCACCTCCCTCAGCCTCCCAAAGTGCAGGGATTACAGGCATGAGCCACTGTGCCCAGCCCAAGCTGAGTATAAATTATGAGTCCAGTTGATTTGGTGACTCACGCTGAAAGGACTGGCATGTGGTGGTGCACACATAGCCTGAGGCGCCCCATAGGATCTTGGGCACTCCTGGGCTAACCCCATACGAGCCTGCTTGCCTCCCTGCCAGGCTGTTGTGGGAGGGCCACTGTCTGCTGATGCCATTGCTGTTACACCTACTGTACCCATCTCTGAATGCAGTTCCTCCCCTGACCAGAGGAAGCTGGCCCATTAGTCAGGGCCCAACAAAGGCCAAGGGGCAGCACTCACCCACCTCCTCTCTGCCGCCTGTCCCCAGCCTGGGCAGTAAAAGTCATGACCCTTCCCCTCTGGGGGCAGGGATCCCTCCCCTCTCCCACTGGACCTTGGGTGGCACAAAGGAGTGATGTGCTTGGAATCTCTGCTCTCTAGGTCAGAAGGAAGAACCTGCTCTTAGATTCACCTCTGGACTAGGAAGTCAGCCTTGACCTAGAGACAACACAAACAAGAAAATGTTTGCTGCCTTAAGGTGATGGATACCCCATTTACCCTTACGTGATTATTACATATTGCATGCCTGGATCAAAATATCTCATATACCCCATAAATATATATACCTACTATGTACCCATTAAAATTAAAAATTAAAAATATAAATTCCCAACAAAATAAAAATGACAATCAAAAAGAGAAAAGAAAGAGGCTGGACACAGTGGCTCATGCCCGTAATCCCAGCACTTTGGGAGGCCAACGCGGGTGAATCACCTGAGGTCAGAAGTTTGAGACCAGCCTGGCCAACATGGTGAAGCCCCATCTCTACTAAAAATACAAAAATTAGCTGAGTATGGTGGTGTGTGCCTGTAGTCCCAGCTACTCAGGAGGCTGGGGCAGGAGAATCATTTGAACCCAGGAGGCAGAGGTTGCAGTGAGCCGAGATCACACCACGGCACTCCAGCCTGGGTAGCAGAGCGAGACTCTGTCTCAAAAAAAAAAAATTTAAAAAACAAAGAAAAGAAAACAAAGAAAATGTTGGTAGTTCCTCTCAGAGAAAAGATATTCATAGACAAAGATCTGAGCCTGGGTCAGCTTTAAAATGATCCTGGCACCTAGGAAAGCAAAATGTGGCTTCCATCCCTAAGGATGGAAGGTGAACCAGAGACAACAGCAAGGCTAAGGCTGGGATGGGAATAGATCTTTCTTGAATACACTACATGCTTACAATTCTGTAAATAAACAATTTTAAATTCTGACAATATTTTTTAGAGACAGGATCTCACTAGGTTGCCCAGTCTGGCCTCTAACTCCTAGGCTCAAGCAGTCCTCCCACCTAAGCCTCTTGAGTAGCTGTGACTACAGGACACATCACCACATCTGGCAAATTATGACAATTTAAAATGTTAAATGATTTTTTATAGCCAGGCACCATGGCTCACACCTGTAATCCCAGCACTTTGGGAGGACAAGGCGGACGGATCAGTTGAGGCCAGGAGTTTGAGACCAGACTGGCCAACATGGTGAAACCCCATCTCTACTAAAAATACAAAAATTAGCCAGGCATGGTGGCTCGCTGTAATCCCAGCTACTCGGGAGTCTGAGGCAGGAGAGTCACTTGAACCTGGGAGTCAGAGGTCGCAGTGAGCCGAGATCACGCCACTGTACTCCAGCAGTAATTTTTTTTTCCAAATACGGTCACATTCACAAGTTCCAGGGATTAGGATGTGTGCATTTCTTTTAGAGTGTCACCCTTATTCGCTGTACTGCCCTATTAACATGATTAGTTTGTTGTCTTACAGCAGGTTAAAGCAGAGGCTTGACTAATACACCTGGGCATTGCCCCGAGTGGCCAGCACAGGATGTTACCCATAACGGGCACTCAATTTGTGCTTAGGAAATTGACCTAAACGTCTAAGATTGGACCATCAGGAAGACAAAACCACTTCCCACAACACTGCTAACAAGACTGCCTCCTGTTTCCTTTCTTCAAAAGTCATTTACAAAGCCTGGGTAACAGAGTAAGACCCTGTCTTTTTTTTTTTTTTTTTTTTTTTTTTTTTTTTTGAGATGGAGTCTTGCTTGGTCACCCAGGCTGGGGTGCAGTGGCACGATCTCGGCTCACTGCAACCTTTGCCTCCCAGGTTCCAGTGATTCTCCTGCCTTACCCTCCCGAGTAGCTGGGACTACAGGTACATGCCACCACACCCGGCTAATTTTTTGTATTTTTAGTAGAGACGGGGTTTCACCGTGTTGGCCATGATGGTCTCAATCTTCTGACCTCATGATCCACCCGCCTCGGCCTCCCAAAGTGCTGGGATTACAGGTGTGAGCCACCGCACCTGGCCAAGACCCTGTCTCTAAAAAAGAATAAGAAGGACCAAGTCCAGAAGAAGTTGAAGCCACTCTGGAATTAGCTAAGAAGACAGTGACCAGGCAACCTGAGTGAAAGGGAGCTGACTCTCCCCACCTGGCAGTAGGGTGGGTGGGGGAAGGGCAGTCAATCACAGGCAGAGATTGGGGGAGAAGTGAGAGCCCCACTGGGGCAGGCAGCATGCTCTGCAGCAGCACAGGCAGCTGGCAGGCAACACAGTTGAGAAGGGACAACGTCCTGGGCCTGACACCAGGAAGGAGTTCCAGAAGCAGGCTTCTCCCCTCCTACTCGCACTGACATCCCCCATTTCCAGCAGCAGAATCCTGTGCCTCAGACTAGTTCACCTCTCCTCTGAAAGCAGCATGGTCCGTCTCAGCTCCCGGCCTTTGCACATGCCATGTGCCCAAGCCAGGAGCACCATCCCTTCCCCAATTTCACCCCCTCTCACTCTTGCCTCAGGTCCCCGCAGCTGCCTTCACCACGGAGATTTCCAAGAGACCCACCCACACCCACCTCCCTCTGCTCTGAACTGCTTGAGCTTTGCACATCTGCATTCCTCCTTCTCTGGTGCTGTCTACTGCAGAGCCAAGGCTGAGTCTTCTCTTTTCTATGTATTCCCACTCAACTTCCAGCAAAGAGCGTTTTGTGGAGCAGGTGTTGGATAAACACTTGTTGAATTAAAGGCACCGTCCTGAAAGTGCAATCAAATCCAAGATTGCCTGGTGACTTCGGAGTCAAAGGAAAGTCTAGAAAGGTGGTCTGATGACAATTTCTGGCCAAGCCATCTCTAAAGACCTGGCTCATCTCCCCTTCCTTCTATTAGATTGGTGCAAAAGTAATTGCGGTTTTTGCCATTAGCAGTGGCAAAATGCCCCTGTTATGTAGAATTGTATATGCACCTCTTTGTACCCCAATAATCCCTGTGCATGCTTCTATCATAACTCTTATCACACTATTCTTAAAATGTGCTTGCATGAACTCCATTGCCTTCTCATTTGATGATAAGATCTCTGAGGGCCAACATCATCTAATTCATCTCTGCATCTCTAACATTTAAATTAATGGTAACAGCTTGAACTCTGCAGTCAAATAGGATCATATTCAAGCTCTTCCTCTTATGTGTGACCTTGGAAAGCTTTCATTACTTAACCTCTCTAAGCTGAATGGATTGATGGAGGATTGTTGCGAATTATTATTCTCCATAATAATAATATTATTACCATCACTTTTTAATAAATTATTATTATTAATGAAGGGACAGCATTTAATTCAATGCCTGGCACAATCAATTGTGGTTAAATAAATGGTTAAAAGTTCATAGAGGCTGATTTTTCACCCTCTTCCTGCCTGTGTTACTGCCTTTTCCAAGAAACTGTTCCAAGAAATGATAAGTGTGATGTGTATGGCTGCTGATTCCAAAATTCTCTTTTCCTGCTTTCAGATTCCCAGCACAGACATTCCAAGTTCTAGTGCTCCACACAAACCAGTCCTTGATTTCAGAATTTCTCTAGCTTCACTTTCCCAGTGCAACACCACCCGATGACCGTGGCTTGCCAGAATTCTCCGTGACAGGGACTGCATCACTGTCACAGCCGTTGTCACTATGATGTCACCATTATCTCGCCTCATACATTTCTGTCATTATGTCAATGTCTCATTTCCTTCTCTGGTGAAAAAAAGGAAAAGACTCACAGCCCACCCTGGAATCCATCAAAAGTGTAGAAACCAAACTAGAAAATTACAAAGTGAAATTTCAATTGTCCTGAGAAATAACACCTGCAGCATGAACTTTCAAAGGATCACTCAAACCTATATAGAGGAAAGAATAATACACACCAAAAATGAACGGTACGTGGAAACGTGTAAGATTGTGTTCTACCAATGTATACAGTTCAGAGTTAAACACACAGGGGGAGTAAGTTCAATTTTCCAGAAAAAAAAAAAAGAGAGAGAATTTCCTATTGAGAAATAAAGTCAAGCTAATAACTAAAGAAAGTAGTGAATTAATGAGAAGATCCAAAAATATATATTTTTTTGAGACTGGGTCTTGCTTTGTCACCCAGGCTGGAGTGCAGTGGTGCAATCTCAGCTCACCGCAGCCTCGACCTCCTGGGCTCCAGAGATCCTCCCACTTCGGCCTCCCAAAGTACTAGAATTACAGATGTGAGCCACTGCACCCAGACCAAAAATAAATTTTTAAAAAAATCAGAATAACTTATGCAAAAGAGAAAAGTCAACCAGGCTCACATCTGTAATCCTACCACTTTGGGAAGCCAAGGTGGGAGAATCACTTGAGCCCAGAAGTTTGAGATGAGCCTAGGTAACATAGTAAGATCCCATCTCTATTTCTTTAAAAATTAAAACTTAGCTGAGTGTGATGGCACACGCCTGTGGTCCCAGCTACTAGGGAGGCTGTGGTAGGAGGATTGCTTAGGCCCAGGAGGTGAAAGCTGCAGTGAGCTGTGATCACACCACTGCACTCCAGCCTGGAAGACAGAGTGAGACCTTGTCTAAAAACAAAAGAGAAAGAAAAGTCAAACCACAGAGTTGACAAATAAGGATGTTTAAATCCGTATTTAATAGTTCAGCCCTGGAAATAAGATAACTAATATTCTATAAGTCTCTGGATTATGTATATGCTAAAGTATCAATTCATCACAGTAGGCAGGGCAGCCAGATAATTCTAACCAAAAATAATCTGCTTTGCATCTCAAATGACCCAGCAGAGCTAGCCCTGTGCCAGTGCATCCTTCACCAAGCTGTCCTGGTGACAACATGACAACATGTCACTGATATTTACTTGCAGACTCTAAGTATCCAGAGAGCCAAACCCACTGAATCTCAGATCTGGCACCATCCGCCCAGATCTCGTAACTCCCTTTGCTCCCCTTCTCTTCACCCTGGTCAGCTCCGTGAGTGCTCCAGAGGCCACCACTGTGGGTGAATGAGACTGATGATGATGGCTAATGAGGGTGTTGTCACTGTGATGCTGATAGTCAAGTTTGAGTGGGTCTAGTTTAGACTGCTACGATTGCAGGCTCTGGTTTCTGCCTTAAAAGGTAATGACAAATGTCAACATGCTGCAGATGGCAAAAGCGAGGTGTCACCTTCTGACTCATTTAATATTTTTATTAGTGATCCAGGAGCTCGTAAATGGCATGTTACTATTATCTGCAAATGACACCGTATGGGACAATGAGCACATAAGAAGGTAATGCGGCAGACAGTCCCAGGGAGTCGAACAAAGGAAGAGAACCGAATGTCAAGTTGGCAAAAAGAGATGAGCTAATAGGCTTAGGCAGGATGAGACAAACCACAGATAATGGATGGGCTGACTGGCCAGCGCAGATGATGGAAACTCCTAGAGTGAGTCACAGCCCATCACCCTCCTCTCTGCTCAAAGCTGAAGCCATCACTGTCAGGCCACTCTGTTGATGTGAGGCTCAAACCACCATCTGGGAGCCATGTGCGCACTTTCACAGTAAAAAACAATTATTAATAGAATGATGAGTCTAAGATGGAGTGGGTGCAAAGACAGAGAACTCTGGAGAATTAGGGGAAGAAAAAGACTAGGCTTTCTGCAAAGGTCAGGGGTGTAGTGTAAATATCCCCTCTGTTTCCTTCTGTTACTTGCATGCTCCTACACTGCCTTCTCAGTCACAAGGTGAATGGAACCTCAAATGCTCACTCTCAAGTTCGCACTGGCAACATATGGCTTGGGGTCCACAGATCCTAAACCCATGTTTAGCTTCAGCCCAGGTTCTTTCTACCTGGCTCTTGATTTCTCAGTGAAAGGCCCTAGGCTTGGAGGAAACCCTTCTAGAGGAAGAAAAACACCTCCAAGATTACTCAGTCATCTCTCAGCCCTTAATAATCCATGGCTTAAGGGTATATAGAACTTTCTTCTCTGGAGGACTTCAAGGAAAAGGCCAACAACAGTTGCAAAAATAAACAAATGGGATAGGGCGGGAGTGGGAGAGTTAGTAGGAGCCGGAGAAAAACAGCCCCACTTTAATCTATTTAATCTGAGGTTCTACAGAAGATTTCATTTATAATTTGCTCCTAACAGTTTTTGAAACTCCCTGTTGTCATTGGTTTCCTGCCTTTATTCTTCCTTGTCAGCAAGTGTACCCTTAAGCAATTCACTGTTCATTAACACCTTCAGAGAGAATTAAAGGAATAAAACTCAAATAAAACTCAAAAGGGGTAGGAGGTAAAATGTTATGAATCCCAACCTCACCTGAGCCAGAGAAATGGTTTACTTGATGTCTTAGGCATCATCTTATTCTAATTACAGAGTCCTCCTTAGAATCAAGGTAAAAAATCATATTCTCTATTTTTTGCTTTTTTCTTTTCCTTCTCTTTTTTTCTTTAATGCTTGTGTGATTATATGACCCTTGATACTCAAATCCTGGGATGCTGTCTATCCTAATGACAGCTCATTCCCTCCCCCATTTATAGAATGAAATATGAATCTGTCGATTCTTTTTTTTTTGAGACACTCCATCACCCCAGTTGGAGTGAAGTGGAACAATCTTAGCTCACTGCAACCTCCACCTCTCAGGTTCAAGCGATTCTCCCACCTCAGCCTCCCAGGTAGCTGGGACTAAGGCACGCCCAGCTAAGTTTTTGTATTTTTTTTAGTGGAGACGGAGTTTTACCATGTTGGCAAGGCTGATCTCAAACTCCTGACCTCAAGTGACCCGCCCACCTCAGCCTCCCAAAGTGCTCGGATTACAGGCATGAGCCACCATGTCTGGCCCTATTCTTATCTTATTGAGACCTTGTTCAAAATAGTTTTCTATTGGAAACATGCAGTGTCCAGATTCTGGTGACAATGGGAGGCAGGGGAGGGATGAAGGAGCATTTTTATTTTTATTTTTATTTATTTATTTATTTATTTATTTATTTTTGAGACAGAGTCTCACTCTGTCACCCAGGCTGGAGTGCAGTGTAATTACCAGTGTAATTACCATTCGTGTAATTCACATCACATAATCAGAATTATGATTATGATCATGTAGTTGGCATTATCACGGCTCACAGCAACCTCCATCTCTGGGGCTTAGGGATCCTCCCTCCTCAGCCTCCTGGGACTACCGGCATGAGCCACCATGCCCAGCTAAATGTGAGCACTCTTCTGAGTCACCACAGGGCAACTGGGGAGGTGATTACCTCTGCAAAGATACTCGGCTTAGGCTCATGGTATCTTAGTCACCTCCACTCTGCAAATGAGGTAGCGGTAGCAGTAATCCTCTAACAGAAAATGAGAGTTTAGCAGGCAGGCAGAGACTTCAGTTTTGAATTAAGGAAAAGCCCAGAAGTCTTCTATCAGCCATCAGATTGGTCCAACCTCTGTCAGGAATGCTTGTGATAGGGACCAGTTCATTAAAAAAAAAATCACAGCTGAACAAAGTCAGGCTTCTCTAAAGGGAAGATCGGCCTTTGGTGGGTGGTAAATACATGGTAAATAAGGATGTTCTGTGCAAAAATAATGAGTCAGAATGAATACGTGGAGATTGGGACAGATTTCAGGAGACAGGGCGCGTGTAGGTTTCATTTTAGAACACTCCCCTTGGAGATACGGATTCTCCTTGACACAGTCATAGTGGTTTCTGTCTTCCAAACCAAACCCTGACTCCTTCAAATATTGAAAAATCATCTCAAACTTAATGTGTCTAAGATCAAATTCATGCTCACTCCCAAACCTTCCTACAAATAGCAACTCCATCATTCCAGTTGCTCAGATAAAAAGTCTTGGAGTTTCCCTCTCTCTTTCTCTCTTTCTCTCTCTCTCTCTCTCTCTTTCTGCCTTCCTGCCTCCCGCAGACACACATACACACACATCCTATATAAAACCCACCAGTGCATCCCACTGGCAGAACTTCCAAGTTCAAATTCATTCCCAATCTGAACCATTTTACCCCCTTTCCACCTCCACTCTGTTCCCTGGCCCCCTAACTGGTCTCCCTTAGAGGCCTAAGTCAGATGACACTTTTCTATTCAAAAACTCTCCAATGGCATCTCAGTTTACTCAGCGTGAAATCCAAAGCCCTACAAGGGCCTAAGCAACCCAGCCCTCTGCCACCTCTTCCATCTCCTCCCTCCAGGTTTCATCTTCCCCTTGCCCCTACCTCCTTGCTGCTCATAGACCACACGGGCAATCTCTGTCCTCAAGGTTCCCACTCTGCCCATCTCACTATGTCCCCAGCACCCCTTCACGTCCTCCAGATTGCTGCACCCATGTCAGCTAATTAAAGAGGACTTCCTTCAACACCCTACATAAAATAACACTGCCCACCCACACTCCCATCTCCTTTACCAGACTTTGTTTTCTCAGGAGCAGTTATACCACCTGGTGTATCTGATGATGTGTTAGCTTTCTCTCCCAACTACAGAATGTCAGCTCCATCAGGGCAGGAACTTTGTTTCACTGCTGTATTCCCAGGACCCAAAACAGTAATTGACATTGCGATTGACATCATAGAAATTCCACAAGTCCTCACTGCATGAATAATATCCCCCGTTTCTCTGTTCATACAGTTTCCTGTCTATTTCCTTAGGGTTCTTCCCTTCCCACGCCCCATCAAAAAAGTTCTTTTGAAAAATGTCTACCCTATCCAGGCTGGTATGAAGGAACAAGTGATCTGTCTACACCAGACTTGACAGCAGGGAAATTATGTCCTGCTGGCCAGGCATAGTGATAGCAGGGGCCACGTCAGGCTGAGGTACTAGAAGGAATAAATGGAACTGAGGCAGGTTCAGAGAGGAAACCACAGAAAGAGAGGACTTGGGTCAGCCCAAAGCACTAATCTCTCCTCCCCATGGTTTTCCTCAGACAGAAAGTAATACCCAAGAGTAAGTGACTTTCCCAAGGTCATAGAAATATTTATTGGGAAAGCTGGAAATACAGATTAAATCTCCACACTGTGTCCCAGCATTATTTTCCTCTAAACTGCATTTGCAAGTGGGAAGAAATTGTGTTTAAAAAAAATGTTTAAGCTCATTTTCTTTCTGGGTATTAATTGATGAGTCCATTGCAATCCTAACCCTTTTATGTTCCCCATGTTTTTCAATGACTTGCATAAAGATAAAAAAGGCAACTTTATCTAATTAGCATGTGACACAAATCCAAGGGGAAATAGCTAATATAATAAATGACAGAAGCATGATCAAAAAGAGGTTGATGAGCTAGTGCAATGAGCTAAAACTGACAAGACAAAATTTAACAGGAGTTCAAAAATTTAACTACAAAAACATAGAAAGGAAGGAAATAGGATGTGGCAGCCATGCTTCTGAAAACTACGTCGGTGCTTCAGGCCACAGCAGAGGTTTAACCGGATGAACCCAGTGGAATATACAAGCCTGGGCCCCATGCACTGGGGATTCTGACTCAGTAGACCCAGACAACCATATGTTTTTTAAAGTGCTTCACAAACACACTTCAGTTTAAAACCCCAGTCTACAGCAAGATCAGGGTCAATCATGAATGAATGTAACATAGCACCCACAAACACCCATGTGGTCTTGGGCTGCATGAATAGAAAGATAGACTCTAAAATACAGATGATCAGCCAGGCACAGTGGTGCAGGCCTGTAGTCCCAGCTACTCAGGAGGCTGAAGCGGAAGGATCGCTTGAGCAAGGAGCTTGAGACCAGCCTGGACAACACAGTGAGACCCCTCTCAAATTAATAAAATAATTAATATTATTATTTTTAAAAGTTGACCATATTTCCTGTTCTATGTCAATCACACTCCTTATTCATTTAATTATTCATTCACTCATCCCTTCATAACCTTGATGAAGTGCCTATTAAGAGTTAGGCATTAGGTTTGCTATAATGAGAAGTCAGACATAACCCTATACTCACAGAGCTCACAATCTTTTGGGAGAATGTTACTTGTGTAACTGGTATCTCTGGCCTCACCAGCCTGTAAGTGAACACGAGGACCACCTTGAAATACCACTCCAGATCTCAATGTTCCTTATCTCCATAGGTTTGTATCACAAGAAGTCCAGCCTATTCCTAGAATTTCTTTCCCTGGATATCTCCAAGAGTCTCCAGGTGAGCTTAAAAGTGTCCAGAATTCACTCTGGATTTCTTCTCACTTTTTTTTTTTTTTAATTCAGAGACAGGGTCTTGCTCTGTCACCCAGGCTAGAGTGCAGTGGCACCATCATAGCTCACTGCAGCCTCAAACTCCTGGGCTCAAGTGATCCTCCCACCTCAGCCTCCTGAGTAGTAGTTGAGACTACAGATGTGCACCACCACACCCAGCTAATTTTTTTTTTTTAAGAGACAGAGTCTTGCTCTGTTGCCCAGGCTGGAGTGCACTAGCACAATCTCGGCTCACTGCAACCTCCGCCTCCTGGGTTCAGCAATTCTCCTGCCTCAGACTCATGAGTAGCTGTAATTACAGGCACGTGCCACAACACATTGCTAATTTTTGTATTTATATTTTTAGTAGAGACGGGGTTTCACCATGTTGGCCAGGCTGGTCTTGAACTCCTGACCTCAAGTGATCCACCCACCTCAGCCTTCCAAAGTACTGGGGTTACATGTGTGAACCACTGCGCCTAGCCTAATTTTTTAATTTTTTGTAGAGACTGAGTCTCATTATGTCACCCCAGCTGGTTTTGAACTCCAGGACTCAAGTGATCCTCCTGTTTCAGCCACTCAAAGTGCTGGGATTACAGTCATGAGCCACCAGACCTGGCCTCTCCTCACTTCTTCATGAAAGGATGGGAACTTTTATACTCAATCCAAGAGACAAGATTCTATAACCAATGACTTCAGTACTAATTGCAAAGGAAATTTCCACCACAGCCAGTCTCTCATTTTTATGGTGCTGTGACCTGTTTAATGAAATAAGACAGAAAATATTCCCTCCCTACGCATGGGGTATCCCACAGCAAAGATGCCAGTGTCTTCAAATGTTACCATCCATGTAATTCACATCCACATAATCAGAATTACCAGCCTCACACCACCATCTCCACCTACCCCAGCCTGGCTAGGTCCTAATGAATTCCATAACCAGTAGAATCTACTCCTCCAAGCCTGTGGACCCAATGCTCCACAGGCATTGAGGTGGCTTGAGCTCATCTCTTCTTGTTCTCACAGTGAGTTCCTCTCAGAGACCTCATTCTTCTCGTCTGAGCCACCTCAGACTATTAGACATGTTTTTATATCCTTGCACCTCTGTTGGGGATCACAGTCTCATACTCTCGGTCAAGCAAGCTACTTCAGTGCCAAATGGAAGTCTCTGTGAATAATCAGTCTCCGTTTCCACCATCAACTCTTCATCTCCAATGCCCTTCCCAGACAAAAGCATGTTGAACTCGGAATGCTGAAATTAGTTCTAGGAACCAAATTTTAAAGGGTCATGAACAAGCTGGAGTTTACTCAAAAGACATTGGACAAGAAAGAATGATAGAAGGAATTTAACATGTTAACCCTGGTCCCCTCTGAATCTGTGATTCTCTGAATGGCACAAGAAAGCAAGCATTTGGTAGAGAATGTTTGGATTTTGAACAGAAGGTCTCTGAAAAGGAATTTGGAGGAAAAAGATTATTCCATTGAATAGTCTGCAAACAGGAGAGACGTAGCCTTCCATTTAAAGTGAAGGTGCAACCCAGAGAACAAAGGGAGAGTTCAGGTTTTTGGTTTTGTTTTTCTGTTTGTTTGTTTGTTTTGAGACAGTCACACTCTGTCACCCAGGCTCACTGCAACCTCTGACTCCCAGGTTCAAGCGATTCTCCTGCCTCAGCCTCCCTAGCAGCTGGGATTGCAGGCACCTGCCACTGCGCCCAGCTAATTTTTGTGTTGTTAGTAGAGACAGGGTTTTTCCATGTTGGCCAGGCTGGTCTCGAACTCCTGACCTTAGGTAATCCACCCAGCTCAGCCTCCCAAAGTCCTGGGATTACAGGGGTAAGCCACCACACCCTGCCGAGAGTTCAGGTTTTATAGCCAAATTTCTCACCCAGGTTCCCAATCAGGTCTACTTACCCAAATGCAGAATTCAAACTTACTTAGTTCTGACTGGTCAACACGTGAGTTCTGATTGGTAGATACAGCTGAACCCTGATAGGCTGATAAAACTAAGCCCGGAAAGGCCAAGGCAGGTGAGCTCTGATTGATTGATTCAGGTGAACTCTGAAAGTCCTAAAGTTAAGTAGGAATGTGGGTTTTTGAGGAACTCAGAGTACACATGTGACCTGTAGTCAGCAAATGGCTGCCTGACTTTATTTAAAATAGGTCCAGGCCTGGGCAAAGTGGCTTAGGCCTGTAGTACCAGCACTTTAGGATGCCGAGGTGGGAAGACTCCCTTAGCTCAGGAGTTCAAGATCAGCCTATGCAGTGTAGCAAAACCCCTATCAATCAATCAATCAATCAATCAATAAAATAGGTCCAGTTAGCCACTCAGGATCCATCTCGAAGGAATAGCTCTTTCAGGTTCACATTTGTTTTCAGGGTAACAGTGTGCGCTCTGCTTAGACCGACACGCTTGGATTGGAGACGGCAGGAAACAAAACTGAAAGAGATAGTTAGGCCTAGGAAAACCTAAGAAACCTGTTTGGGGTTTAGCAGGCCATGAGGACCATGGAGATTTCTGCACAGAGTAGAAATCCGCCCAGAGCCAGGCTGTTGTCCTCCGCAGTGGGTGGATTGATGATTGGTGCAAGCGAAAGACTAAAGGCAAAGAAAACTGTTAGGATACTCGGCATGATCCAGAGATCAGACAGGGAGTTTCTGAGCTAGAAGAGACACAGTGAGAACAAACAACGGGTGGTTTGGTGAAAGAGAAACTACAGAAGTAGAATTCGGAGGACTTGGCAAATGAGTGGATGGGGAAGAAAACAGGGAAGAGGGAGGTGTCAGACTGGGCCTGCTACTTCAGGTCCAGGTCTATGTAAACAAGGTAATGACACATTAGAAATTTTATTTATTTATTTATTTTTATTTTTTTGAGAGGGAGTCTCGCTCTGTCACCCAGGCTGGAGGGCAGTGGCACGATCTCGGCTCACTGCAACCTCCACCTCCCAGGTTCAAGTGATTCTCCTGCCTCAGGCTCCCAAGTAGCTGGGATTACAGGTGTGTGCCACCATGGCTGGCTAATTCTTTTGTAGTTTTGGTAGGGACAGGTTTTCACTATGTTGGCCAGGCTGGTCTCGAACTCCTGACTTCAGGTCATCTGCCCACCTCAGCCTCCCAAAGTGCTGGCATTATAGGCGTGAGCCACTGCACCCAGCCAGAAAGTTTAAAATGAGAAGGATATTTGGGTTGGGAAGGAGAACTGGAGAGACTGAGATAGGTAAATAAAGAGTATTTGTTCTGTTTTGAACATTGTGAAAATTAGGTCCGTGTGCCACCCGGCTGGGAATGTTTAGAAGACAGTGAAGAAGGTAGAAATGATCTTCACTGGGGTAGGTTGAAGTTGAGGGAGGAAAAAAAAAAAACACACACACACACTACATGAAATAAGCAGGTGACCATTTGTGACCCTGGAGAGAACCATTTCTGCAGAGACGTCTCAATGGGAAGTGAAATGCAAGGGTTAGTTAAGGACGTAGTCAGTGGGAGGAAGTGGACGAGACAAGACAGCTTCATAACGATACAGCCCTTTTCTGATTATAAAAACTCATAGCAATTTATTGCAAAACGTTTTTAAGGAAGTATAAAGAAAACTTACATTTCCCATCCTCCCACCCCCAGAGATAAACACTATCAACATCTCGGGATAGTTCCCTCCAGACATTTTTTCTCTGCATATATTAGGGAGGTTTGGGTTTTTTAATTGGAATCACACTTTACATGCAGGTTTATTCCTGATTGTTTCACTGAACTTATATCTGAAGAATTTTTATATGTAATTAAATAGTTTTCAAATGCTGTTTTCAATGTTTTGAGCCCAACTTTTGCAAAACTAAACCACAGTTCATGTCAACAGCTAGGACAATCATCATTGTTTCAAATCTCTTAATGTTATAAAGCTCCATCTTCCTTGATGTTGGGGAGAACGATAAAGACAGAAAGTTAGCTCCAGGGTATGGCAGGTGGAGGGGAGAGGGATTGAAGGGATTTTGTTTGTTTTTAATGTAGGAAAACCCTGAATTTGTTTGAAGATAGATCCAAGAGAAATTCAGATCGAACACTGAAAAGGCTTCAAGGCTCTGGGGAAGACCTGAGTTTATGGGAGGCTGGTGCTCTTGAGCCTCGCCTCAGCCCACAGACAGACCAAGAGAGACCCCACACCACCACGGTCAACTCACTGCATGAGACTTAAACATGGTGCCTGCTTCTGTGCAGCCCCATGACCCTCCGCTGTTGGGAACTTGATGTCCTACTCAGGGCGACAAAATGGCACCAGAGGAAGTTATCCTGAAGGTTAACTGTCAGTTATCCTGACTTTCAGGGCTAATGAGATCATATCTTCTGAGCTCCTCAGAAAAACAGGCTACCTAGAATTAGGACAAACTCTTGTTCTAATTATTTAGCGGGGCCATGTTGCCTCCTCTCTTCTGATGGTCAGTCCTGGCTCTGGGGGCTCAAGACTGCTTCCTTCTCCTTTGCTTTCCATCCCTCCCAGAGGCCAATGTGACTATATCTGCCTGGCCTGCTCAGCCTACTTTTGATCCCGTCCCGGCCCAGCCTCCATTCCAATCCACAAAAGCATTAAGATCCCCAAATGCCAAGGCCTGCAGCTCAGCTCCTGTGCCCTTCAGCAATCCTTGCCGCCTCGGTTTGCTGCACAATCCTCCGTAGAGAGCTGCCTGAGGTTCTATGTAAGCATCAGCCTATCCTCTACTGAAAACTCTTTTGATGTTTTTGTTCCTGAAAATACCCAAGTAGTGCATTACTGGAAGAAAAGGAAAGGGAACATGAGTCTCCAAGGGCTGAACATCCCTTTGCATTTCGGATCGCCTGAAACTATCATGCCAAAAAGTCAATCAAGCAGCATGTATTAAGCCACGTGCATTGGTGTCACGGCCAGTTTCCCCAAGACAATACTAAGGAAACATGAATGGGAAGAAAGGGCAGAGCTATTCGGTAGCCAGGACTACCCTCTAGTGTTCAGTCAGAGGCCTTAACTCCCTCCACAACCCCACAAGCCAAATAAAAATAATACGAAGATACTCATTGCTAAACAGTGGATTGTTCATCTTACAGCATCTTAATGTTTTTTTGCATTACCGTTACCAGTCTAGGCCACACACAGAAAGGCAAGCTGTTCTTTTGACAAATTATTCCAACTGAATACAAGATTGTTTAAGGCAGCCATGGGTCATTTATTCACTATCTGATAGCAATAATATCCATGTCTGATCATGCAGCAGGGTTATTTTACAACTATTAAACTAACCCTAGAAAACGTTGTTTTAGTTTTGGAGGGTTTGGGGGATTGACTGTTTTTTACTGATGCGAGCTCTGTGTTGCCCAGGCTGGAGTGCAGTGGCTATTCACAGGTGCAGTCATAGCACACTGTAGCTTCCAACTCCTGGGCTCAAGCAATCCTCCTGCCTCAGGCTCCCCATTAGCTGGGACTACAGGCCCCTGCCAGCATGCAAGCTCCAGAATATGTTTTGATGGTAACATCTAGTGCTATCAAAATGGTTAAAAAACGGATAAACTCATACTTTGTGTGTATATATACATGTATGTGTGTATATACACACATACATATACATATATGTGTATATACACACATACATATACATATATATGTGTATATACATATACGTGTGTATATATATATACATATATACATATGTGTGTATATACATATATACATATGTGTGTATATATGTGTGTATATATACACATGCATGTATGTGTGTGTATATATACACATACATGTACATATATGTGTGTGTATATATATATTTTTTTTTTTCTTTTGAGATGGAGTCTTGCTCTGTCACCCAAGCTGGAGTGCAGTATCTCAGCTCACTACAACCTCCGCCTTCCAGGTTCAAGCAATTCTCTTGCCTCAGCCTCCTGCATAGTTGGGATTGCAGGCACCTGCCACCACACCCAGCTGATTTTTGTATTTTTAGTAGAGTCAGGGTTTTATCATGTTAGCCAAACTGGTCTCGAACTCCTGACCCCAAGTGATCCACCTGCCTCGGCCTCCCAAAGGGCTGGGATTACAGGTGTGAGCCACTGCGCCCGGTCATACTTTGTATATTGATATTTGCTAAACTCATCATTGTATATTGGGAAGCAACATTATAATATGTTTAGGTATCATGAAATATGTTACCTTTTGATCCTGATTCCAGGAAATAATGCAACAGAATTTTTTAAATGATACAAATAGGAAAGTAGACCACAGCTTTATTTGCAATAGCTTCTTACTGTTATATTATTCGGCCACTTAAAATAATGATTTTAAAGCCTCTATTTGTGGTTTCATGTAAAATGAAAAAAGCAGGTTGTAAATTGCATGTACAGTGTAATTACAAGTTGTAAAATGTGTACATTGTATGGATATGTACAAACACTAGGTTGGAATGTAAAATAATAAATACAAATAATATTTGGTCACTTTGTGTTAAAGTAAGAGATGCTATTTGTTATTTGTATATTCTTTGTTTTGTTGTTTTGTTTTTAATTTTTTTAAGGCTGCCTTTAAACTGCTTACTAACATGTATCCAGCTTGGAAAAATGTTCTCAGGTCCACAAGACCCTTTCTCAACTCAAAGCTAAGCCATTAAGTAATTCTCAGCTTGTGGCTTGAGGCCAAATGATCGTTTTGTGGTTTTTGTTGCTAAAGCCAAGAATCCTATTAATTGGAAATAAGACATAATGAATACACAATAACAAATGAATTACAAGAAATATCATGGCCTATCAGTAAAACCACGTTATATGAATTACACAATGTTAGATGAATTATATGAATATCAAGGATGTGAATGTAATGTTGACATGAATAACTTGGAATAAGAGTCTTAATAAAAATATCAGAACATGTAATTGTACATTCACACCTCTTAGCAACAGTTTAATCACATAGATCGGAAGTAAGTTTGAGGTGCTTTATGTTGATGAAATTGTTAGTGTTAGTTTTTCTTTTGCTGTAAAGTTCTTATGGTTCAAAATTTTTTATGGCAACTCACCTTAGAGATTAAGAAATCTGGAGTCAAGTAGACCTGTGCTTAGTCCTCCTCTTGTACTCAGGAGAAGTTTCTGTGGTCTCAGCAAATTAGCAGGTGACCCAGAAGTGTTCTCAAAACCAGGCAAGCGGTAGCTAGAACAAAGTGATTGTCTAAAAAGCAGCTTTATAATGGGCTTTCACAGAGTGTTTGTAGCATCCAGTTGAGGATTTGTGACAAAGATAAAAATCCTAGCCAGGTTTTGGTCTTTAACTGAAGATTTGGTTCAAGCCACTGGAATAGTCATAGAACAGATTTGAAATCACACCATACTCATGGCTATACGATTCAAAATTAATGACACAACTATCTGAATATCTCCAAATATACGACATGAGGATAAAGATATAGCCCAGAGAATGTTTCAGAAACAGCCAAACCATTCAAAGGCAGAACAAAGAAAGGTAAGGTATGTTGTTAAAACAGGCCAGTCAGGGACAAATAAATCAATCTTGACAAATAATATTAATCTTCTCATAAATGATTTCCTCACTGAAATTTGTATGCAAATCAATTCGAGAGTAGAAACATAAGGAAAAATGGAAACATTCACAAAATTAATGAATAGCCTTTCTTTTTTATTTTATTTTATTTTTTTTTTGAGACAGAGTCTCGCTCTGTCGCCCAGGCTGGAGTGCAGTGGCGTGATCTCGGCTCACTGCAAGCTCCGCCTCCCGGGTTCACGCCATTGTCCTGCCTCAGCCTCCCCAGCAGCTGGGACTACAGGCGCCCGCCACCATGCCCTGCTAAATTTTTTGTGTGTTTTTAGTAGAGACGGGGTTTCACCGTGTTAACCAGGATGGTCTCAATCTCCTGACCTCGTGATCCGCCAGCCTCAGCCTCCCAAAGCCTCCCAAAGTGCTGGGATTACAGGCGTGAGCCACCGCTCCCGGCCTGAATAGCCTTTCTAATGATGAACATATTGGCTGGGCATGGTGGCTCATGCCTGTAATCCCAGCACTTTGGGAGACTGAGGCGGGCGAATCACTTGAGGTCAGGAGTTCGAGACCAGCCTGGCCAACATGGTGAAACCCCATCTCTACTAAAACTACAAAAATTAGCCAGGCCTGGTGGCATGTGCCTGTAATCTCAGCTACTCAGGAGGATGAGGCAGGAGATTCACTTGAACAGGAGAAGCAGAGGTTGCAGTGAGCTGAGATCGCACTACTGCACTCCAGCCTGGGTGACAGAGCGAGACTCTATCTCAACAACAACAAAAATTGCTGAACATATTATAAAAGAAATAAACCCCTGGTGAAATAGTCATAGTTCAGCATGTAAGGATATGCATTCCACTTGCCAACAAAAAACATTAAGATCCTGGCAAGTGCAATATGAGACAGTCACTGCAGAGTGAGTCGAGTATCTGAGCTGGAGTTGCCCTTAGCTTCATGGTATAAAGTTGGATATGGGTTATACTTAGGAGAAAATAGAGCTTTGTTTTCTTTTGCCTGGAATGAATTCCATTATGCAACTTCAGAACCAGCATTCAGAGTCCTGGGTGGCCTCTCATACCTTCCAATTGCAGCCCCTTCTCCTTGTCCTCTTTTCCTCTTCTGACACCCAAACTCTTTTTTTTTTTTTGGAGACAGAGTCTCCCTCTGTCGCCCAGGCTGGAATGCAGTGGTACAATCTCGGCTTACTGCAACCTCTGCTTCCCAGGTTCAATCAATTCTCTGCCTCGGCCTCCCGAGTAGCTGGGAGTGCAGGCACCTGCCACCACGCCCAGCTAATTTTTGTATTTTTAGTACAGATGGGGTTTCACCATCTTGGCCAGGCTGGTCTTGAACTCCTGACCTTGTGATCCACCCACCTTGGCCTCTCAAAGTGCTGGGATTACAGGCGTGAGCAAGCTCGCCTGGCCTCAAACTTTTAAAAGAAAGGAATCACAGACAGGGTTGTTACTGGGCTCTCTCCAGTCTTACACAAGGACGCAGATCTTTTCAAAGTTGTTTTTATTGCCCTTAAATGACACTATTGAAAGCTCACTGGTGTCCTAACTCTGGAAGGTGGCTAGCAATGGGGTGAGGTGGGGGAAATGGAAGAGCAGGTGCCCTGTATTAATCCATTCTCACACTGCTATAAAGATACTACCCAAGACTGGGTGATTTATAAACAAATGAGGTTTAATTGACTCACAGTTCCACATGGCTGGGAAGGCCTGAGAAAACTTACATTCGTGGTGGAAAGGGGAAGAAGGTACCTTCTTCACAAGGCAGCAGGAAAGAGAGAAAAGCAAAGGAGGAACTTGCCAAACACTTATAAAACCATCAGATCTCGTAAGAACTCACTCTCACAAGAACAGCCTGGGGAAAACCGCCCCCATGATCCAATCACCTCCCACCATGTTCCTCCCTCAATACCTGGGGATAACAATTCAAGATGAGATTTGTATGGGAACAAAAGCCAAACCGTATCTTGCCTCAAGACCAAAAATGAGTGCTAATCAGAGACAGTTTAGAAGGTAATCCTTTTTGTAGGAAGAGAAAATGGCTTCAAGATAGCCAGCAGAGATAAATTGGGTTAAATTAGTAAATTTAGAAGAAACAAAACAGAGCAGCCAGACCTTGTAGTAAGAGACAAGGAATGGGAGAAAGGGAAAGACAAAAAGGAGAACTATTGAATAATTTGCATCTGTCATCTCAAAAGTCAGCAGGGGATCCAACTAAGGCTGAACTGCATATGTCCACTGCTAATTGACCCGGGAGCCCATCGCCCTTCTTTTGGCAATTGCATTAGGGTGAGAAAAAAACACATTCCAAAGAAGAAAACTGTAGTGTAAGTCCACTCTACGTGCAGACTAATTGGCTCCATCCTTGAGGGGGAAGGTCAAAAGAAAAGTTCCAAGGAATTTGTGCTTTGGACAAAGAACGAACATGATGAATCTGATTTGTGTACTTAAGGAATGAGTTGGACTTCTGGGGGATGTTGACTTGTTGCTTCTCCTACTGGTCAACCAGGGAATAAAGTCATGCAATTTACACATACACACCCTTTCTTGGTTCTGCATGTGAAAGGAAAATAAATCTTGGGACCCCAAAATCACTAAGCCACAGGGAAATGTCACGCTGGGAACTGCGTCAGGCAAACCTGCCTCCCATTTTATTCCAAAATAATATAGCTACAAAGACTTTTTAAAAAACTACATACCTCGCTCACAATTTGCCCACAAGGAAATTCCTTGTGGGTCTCAAGATCTTTACCCTAAAACAGTTCTGCTGAATTTCACCCTGGCAATGTAAATTGACAGCTTATCTTCACAGGTGCCAGACAGAAAGTCATCCCCCTGCTCGCCTGAGACAAATGCATATCTGATTGCCTTCCTCTGCCCTATTGTTCATGTAAAAATGCAGGTTCACTGAGCCAGACTAAAGCATAAGTGACTATTCCTCTACACATACCCCTGACACTTAAATTGTTCATTCAGTGAAAGGCTGGTCAGCCGGGCTCGGTGGCTCACGCCTGTAATCTCAGCACTTTGGAGGCCAAGGCGTGTGGATTACTTGAAGCCAAGAGTTCAAGACCAGCCTGGCCAACATGGTGAAACCCAGTCTCTAGCAAAAATACAAAAATTTGCTGGGCGTGGTGGCAAGCGCCTATAACCCCAGCTACTCAGGAGGATGAGGCAGGAGAATCACTTGAACCCAGGAGGTGGAGGTTGCAGTGAGCTGAGATTGTGCCACTGCAGTCCAGCCTGGGAGACAGAGTGAGACTACATCTCAAAAGAAGAAAAGAAAGAAAGAAAAAGAAAGAAAGAAAGAAAGGAAGGAAGGAAGAAAGGAAGGAAAGAAGGAGAGAGAGAGAGGAGGGAAGGAAGGAGCTGATCAAAAACTCAAAAGAATGCAACTGTTTGTCTCTTATCTACCTATTACGTGGAAGCCCCTACTTCAAGTTGTGCCGCCTTAACAGACTGAACCAATGTACATCTTACAAATATTGATTGATGCCTCATGTCTCCCTAAAATGTGTAAAAGCAAGCTGTGTCCAAACCACCTTGGACACAGGTTGTCAAAACCTTCTGAGGCTGTGTCATGGGTGTGTCTTTAACCTTGGCAAAATAAACTTTCTAAATTGATTGAGACCTGTTTCAGACACTTTGGGTTTGCATACACATCAGCATCACAGACGGGAAGAAACCACATACTCGGAAATAGTGAAAGAGCACTCTCCCAGGGTCCCATGTAAGTTGTCCTGGGTTAGAAGCAATCTACACGAGTTCCTGTGAGATTGCACTTTATTTGTTAGGAGTTAGCTTGCGGTAATCAGCATACAACCTCCACCCTTGCAAACAAAAACAAAAAAACAAAAAAAACAAAATGGCAGTGACATCTACAAATCCAGAGAAGTGACCCAAAAGAGGGAGAACAGGAAATAAATGTATGGCAGCATATTTATTGACTCTACAAACATCGGTGCCAGACTGATGATTAGAGGGTTGGTCCAATGTATATTTTAATTTTAATGACTAAACTCGACCAAGAACTGACCTTTGAGAAGAAAAGTTTGTCTTGGCCACTAGCCACAGCAGCTTGAGAGATGGGAGCAAAGGGGTGGGCAACCAGAGAGAAGCTCTTCCAGGGTCCTATGTCAGTTGGTCTGGTTTAGAAGCCATCTACACAGGCTCCTGTGAGATTTCATTCTATTTGTTAGGAGTTAGCTTGGAATGACCAACAAACAAGCCAAAAAAAATGGCAGTGGCTTCTACAAATCCAGGGAAGTGACCCAAGCATCACAGTTGCTCCACAGTGACAGGAGCCCAGGCTCCTTCTATCTTGTTGCTCCCAGAGGTGGAGTCTTGTCCTCAAGGCCCAAGAGGTAGCATCTGTCTTCCAGACAGCAAGATAAAGCAGGGGGCGGAGACCTTGAGAAGGCAGGTCTTAAGCTCCTAAGAGAGGGAGAGGAGGAAAGAAGGGAATGGAAGCAGATGTCAAAAGCAAACATCATGTATGTGATTGTACCACCGCAAAACTTCTCTGAGTACCTTGGGTTGCTGATACTTGGTTAATTGCCCCCAGTGGCCTCAGATATCAGGCTTTATCTTTGAGGCACACCAAGAAAAGATGCAAATATGAGAACTGAAAAGCAAACCCACCTTGACTGAAGTTTCCATGGCTGCAGACTGGGAGAAGACTCCTGTCATCCCCAACAACTATGGACCACACACAGTTAGATTCCTATTTCTACCCTCAGTTTGCTGTATACCTTAGAAGTCTCCTGGCTCCTCTAACCAACAGTTTCCTATTTACATAAATAGGAATCCTATTTCTGCCCTCTGGCCATCCTTTAGAGTTAGGAAGGATAAAACACATGGCAGTAAAGAACTTGAAACTCCTTGAATATAGGTATCATATAAATAGTCTCATACAGTTTCAAGATTTCAACTAATTATAATATGAGCTAGAGGTTTAGTAGAAAATTTGGGGGTAGAGGGGCTAACTTAAAGGAGTCCTGTGCTCTCTCATTCCTTGCACCTTCAGTGACTATGTTATGGCCATCTTACGGGGCTTCGCAGTTCATATGCTCTGGTTGTAATGCACTCCCTTTCTTAGCTTATGCTGGGGCACAAATGAATTCTCCTTCATGCACAATCTTCCTGAAATAATCCTAAAGCATTGAAAGAAGTTGTCCTACAAAAGCTGATGGATTATACAATGCACTTTGTAGATGAGTGCAGCCATGTAAGAAGTAGAGGACTGGCCAGGTGCGGTGGCTCATGCCTATAATTCCAAGAGTTTGGGAGGAAAATGTGGGAGGATAGCTTGAATCCAGGAGTTTGAGAGCAGCCTGGGCAACATAGTGAGATTTCATCTCATGGAGGGGGAGGAGAAGGAGAAGGAGGAGGAGGAGGAGGAAGAGCAGGAGGAGGAAGAGGAGGAGCAGGAAGAGAAGGAGGAGAAGGAGAAGGAGAAGAGGAAGAGGAAGAGGAGGAGGAGGAAGAGGAGGAGAAGACTGACTGACTCCTCTGGCTCCAAAAACTCTGATGTTTGCCCTCTCTTTTCCCAGTAGGGTGTGCTTTCCCCATCAGCAAGCCACAGCCCGGCCAAATAAACCACTGTCCTAGAACTCCCCACATGGTATTCTCTCATCTAGTCTCTGTGTCTGCAACTGGTGCTGAGTGATCCAATTCCTGGAGCCAGCCAGTGCCACAGAGCCAAGCTATTTTCTCCCCCAGTGCCACCGCCACTGGGGCTTAGAGACCCCCATAACCACTGGTTCCCTCCTTGACACAGCCACTAAAGTTCTTCTGAGCCACCACCACCACCCCACAGCCTGCCACCCTACCCTACAATCACTGCCCCTAGAGGTCTGTCTCTTACTCACTCCATCCAGCTGGGCTTTTCTCCCTCACCAAGAAATTAATGCAACTTCTAGCGTTCTCTCTCTTTCTCTCTCTCTTTCTCTCTCTCACTCTCTCTGCCATGTGCAGAAAGAAGATGTAACCTTGTAAAGTTGCACCATTTAAGCAAAAACCTGCATCCAGGAGCCATGTGGCTAATTTTTCCCAAGGGCTGAGGTTCCTTGGAGCCTCAGCATTGTCCTGCATCCCTCACCTCCCCACATCACCCTCCCTGTAGGAACCAAGACAGTCATTAGGGATCCCAATGACTTGTATTTGTCATTTTCATCCCTGCCTTCCTCCATGCCATTCTCAGAGCCCAGCTAGTCCTTATGGACCCTTTATCCAGTGCCAAACTACCCAAACTTCCAGGGAGAGGAAGGATCCCAGAGACCAAATGCTTTCCAGGAAAAGAGGGGAAAGAGGCAAATGCATCCAGAGAATCAAACCTGACCTTTCTCTGCCCTCACCACATCTTCCTCCCTAGGATGGTGATATGGTTTCGCTGTGTCCCCACCCAAATCTCATCTTGAATTGTAGCTCCCATAATCCCATGTGTTGTGGGAGGAACCCTGTGGGAGATAATTGAATCATGGGGGCAGTTTCTCCCACACTGTTATCGTGGTAATGAACAAGTCTCACGAGATCTGATGGTTTTATAAGTGGAAACCCCTTTCACTTGGTTCCCATTCTCTCTTGCCACCACCATGTAAGACGTGCCTTTCCCCTTCCACCATGACTGTGAGGCCTCCCCAGCCATATGAAACTGTGAGTCCACTAAATATCTTTCTCTTTATGAATTACCCAGTCTCCGGTATGTCTTTATCAGCAGCGTGAAAACACACTAATAAAGATGGGCAGCTACTGCCCAAATCCCTGAGCTGTGTCAAGCTGTGGGGTTACAAATCCACAGAACATCCTGTAAACCTCAGAGGTGTATAGCACCAATATGTGCTGACACTACAGAAAAAGAAGTGGCTGGTGTGTTGCCTTCCAAAAGCTTACAGTCAAGTTAGGAAAGGCAAGGGTGGCACACATTTAAACAATAAAGAAATAAATAGCATCATGGCATATAACAGTGGAAATTATGTGGCATAGGCTCTGAGTCAGTGTTTTTTTTAGCATGCATAAGAGCACCTGAAAAACGTATTTAAAGCACAGATTCCTGAGCCTCACTCCCAGATATTTTTATTTAGTACCTGTGGAGTAGGTTTGTGATCTTTTTAAGAAAAATCCGGTCGGGCATGATGGCTCACACCTGTAATCCCACCACTTTGGCAGGCCAAGGAGGTGGATCACTTGAGGTCAGGAGTTCAAGACCAGCCTGGCCAACATGGTGAAACTCTGTCTCTACTAAAAATACAAAAATTAGCCAGGCATGGTGGTACATGCCTGTAATCCCAGCTACTTGGGAAGCTGAGGCAGGAGAATCGCTTGAACCCAGGAGGTGGAGGTTGCAGTGACCCAAGATCGTGCCACTGCACTCCAGCCTGGGCAACAGAGCTATAGACTCCACCTCAAAAAAAAAAAGAAAAAGAAAAAGAAAAAGAAAAATCCCAGGTGATTTTGATGGTAGGATGCCAAGAAAATAGCACAAAGATATAGCACAATAGTTACCATGGATTACAGGAGCTTTCATTGCAACAACCAAATCACAACTAAAACTACTTAAAACTATCTGTTTTCTATGCTAGCCAGTTCCATTACTGCACCAGGCACCACACTTAGCAAAACCAATTGCTCTATGTTACCCAAAGTATTTTTCCATAACTGAAAGACACCTGAAAAAGGAAGAAAAGATGAATTGTCTTAGTGAGACTCATATGAATTTTTCAGTTGCTACAAGAGGTAATTAATTAGAGGGCACTTTTGGTGTCTTGTCATCTTGATCAATCTGGCTTAGCCTCCAGGGCTATCAATCTCAGAGCTGGAAACGCTTATTCCCCAGGCCAAATATGCTGCCCCCACCTAGATCCCAGCAAAGCTTAGTGACCTCTCCTAAACCACAGCCAGCTACACATGAGCTCTTGCCATCCCACCTGCAAGGAAAGAGCCATGCAATTTAAAGATGGAAGAGATTGTGGTCATCATTTTACATTTTACGAACCTCTTCATTTTACAAGTAAAGAAATAGAGACCCAGAGACCCAAAGGCACAGGGCGAATGCCATCTCTCCTGGAAGTCAGATAGGAAGAGTCCTCACACCCCCTGCAGCCAAAATACAGTCATCCACACTTACCCTTTTAGGAAGAGGGTGACAGATGGGAGAGTAGTGTTTTTCCTTGCCACCTAGCCTTGTCTGTTTCCAAATCACTTATCAATTCACTCAGCAGCCTTGTCAGAGAAATATTTTGAGCCCTGTGGGGGGCCCAAGAAAACTTGCAGACAAGAGGGAATAGAGCTAAGTGACTTCCAATGAGTGGGAGTGACTTCCCAATGGGACAGAGGATGTCAGGCAGGAAACGCACGTTCATGGGGTCACTGTCTCCCTGCACAAAGCCCAGAGTTGAAGGGAAGAGGGAAGGCAGCAGACCAAAGCAAGGAAGCAGGTCAGGCTTCGAGTTCAAGGTTTCTTTTCTATAGGTTCTAGGGGAAGAGGAGCTCACCAAAAAGAGAGAGAAAGAAAAGGAGAGGTGGGTGGAAGAAAATGCCCCATGTACACCTAAAAGGTCTGGCAGGGCACAGTTTGCCTAAATACCCCAAGATGCTTCTCAGCAGCCCAGCGACATGCACAGTAGGTCTGGACTGTCAGGGGCAGGCAGGTCAGGACTGGGAGGTGAGGCTGGCCTCCGGGTTGCAGTGCCAGAGGTGTGGCCAGGCCAGGACGGGGAGGCTCTTCCGACTGATGCCCACCCCCACCCTGCAGCTGCTCTCCCTCTCCACTCTGCCCTGCTTCACTCCCACCCTTTTCCTGGTTTGGGTTCAAACCCTAGCAACTAGCTCCAACAGATAACAACACCTGCCCACTCAGCAAACTGGCGTGCAGTCAAGAGACTGCCACACAATTGACTCTTCTGACACAGCACCTTTTGTTGCAGCCAAGATGTTTGAGAGGGAGAGAGTGAGGACACAGCTCAGTGGACCGGCTCCTGGCAACATGGCCTGGTCGGAAGCTCACATTTGCATTCTCGTCCTCAGGCCCCCACTCCCGGCCCCCATCCATGGAGCATAGAGAAACAGGTGGTGAGCATCCTCACTGGCAGATGCAGCAGGCGCTCACAGCAGAGGCAACGTCACTTTCCTTGTAGGTTTCTTGGCACCTTCTGGCCTTTCTGGAGCCAGCACCTCCTGGGAACTTGCTTCCTGGTGCTTCATCAAGGCCTTTGGCGTAACCATCCAGGATCTGTCACTCATCCCACAAGGACTAGGGTCCTGCATTTTCTAAGTCACAGAAGCCTGTCAGGTCACACAGCCACAAAGTAAAGAGAGAGACCCAGACAGGAGAAAACTCGTGGAGGAAAATCATCACCACCAAGTAATGGCAAAGGAGGACTCCACATGTTCTGAAAAACAAGTCTCCTTAACTAGCCATTTTCTCGTCCCACCCTGAGCAGGCCAGCGCTTCTCCATTTTCACACAGCTCTCCCCACATTCACACAGGTCTGTTTGGTTAAAAAAGAGAACAGAATTGTGCTGAAGTGGCTACTGAATGCTAAGGTTTGGGGGTTTGTTTTAATTTTTACATTCTAGAAAGAGGGTCTTCCTCTGTTACCCAGGCTGGAGTGTAGTGGTGCAATCATAGCTCACTGTAACTGGAAACTCCTAACCTCAAGCATCCTCCCACCTCAGCCTCCTGAGTAGATGGGACCACAAGTGCACACCACCACACCCAGCTAATTTTTTTTTTTTTGGTAGAGACAGGGTCTTGCTGTGTTGGCCAGGCTGGCATGCAGTGGCACAATCATAGCTAACTGCAGCCCCAACCTCCCAGACTCAAGCAATCCCCCCACCTCAGCCTCCCAAGTAGCTGGGACCACAGGTGTGCACCACCACAGCCAGCTAAATTATTTTATTTTTTGTAGAGACAGGTCTCACTGTGTTGCCCAGGCTGGTCTCAAACTCCTAGCCTTAAGCGATCCTCCCACCTCAGCTTCCCAAGTGCTGGGATTACAGGCATGAGTCACCACAGCCAGCCAAATGTTAAGATTTATATCACTGGAAATTTCTGTGTATGAAGTCAAGTGCCTGACCTTAAGGCACCTACTTTCTAATAGGAAAAACAAGGCAGGCAACTATCAAAAATATATGTGTAACATGCCACTCTGTGACACTGGGGATACAAGAAACGCCTCCTTAATTTTTTTAGTCAGATTGAATCTAATGAGACCCTACTTTCCAAAGGTGATGAAAAGTTTCATGTCTGTCATTTGGGGGAGTTATTTCTCCTTCCCATAAGCATAAGAACCCATAGGGTTTACATGATCCAAAAAAACAAAGGAGGAGGACCTGCTCATCGCCCCCAAGATGACGTGCACTGCTTGCTCCTAGTCCAGGGTGTGTGCGGCATGTGTTCAATGGCAGGCAGTTGTATTCCCTCCACGCCAAGTTCAGCCACAAAGGAATGTCCCTTAATAACCAGGACTCAGACAGCCCAGCAGTCATTGCCTTTGGATGTCTTTCCATCCCTGAGATGTTGGATTCAAGGGAGGTCAGCTCTGCACTGTTTACGAAACACACACTCCTCCTAGTCCTGGGGGATATAGCCACTGTCTCCCCGGCCCTTGCAGCCCTCAGCTTAAATAACACCTCCTGGCACTCTATGTCTCACAGCCCTGTCGTATTTTCTTCACAATACTGATCACTAGCTGAAGCAATCTGATTTGTGGACTATGTGTTGGTTTACTGTGTTCTTCAGAAGAACACAAATTCTATGAGAGCTGGATCCTTTCCAATCCTATTTGCTGGTATATATCCAATGCCTAGAAAAGTGCCTGGCACAAGCTAGGGACAAGTATCTGTTGAATGAGTAACTTAATATGCCAAGACTGAAACCTCCTCCTTTTCTTATACTATCAAACATTCTTTTGCCAACAAACCCCATGCTGAATGGCCCTAGATCTTCAAAAGCAGCATATCTCAGAGATGGAAAATGGAAAAGTGTCCTTGGTTCTTTCTAGCTGAGTCTGCAAGAAGAAAACTCAGGTTAATGTTTCAATTACCCATTATACACACATATATATACAGATATCTCTATGATGTCAATATTATTTTGCAGGAATACAGTTGATAAGGGACTGAGCTGGACAAGATCACAAAGCTGATCTGAATTCAATAATTTTCAGACTGATCGTTCAGACTTGGCTTAAGGTTGCTTTCACTTTTGTTTGCTACCCAACTAGCAAATGAGCAATGAAAATAATATACACAGGCCGGGCATGGTGACTCACACCTGTGATCCCAGCACTTTGGGAGGCTGAGGCAGGAGGATTGCTTGAGGCCAGGAGTTCAAGACCAGGCTGGCCAACATGGCGAAACCCCATCTCTACTAAAATTACAAAAATTAGCCAGGCATGGTGGCTCACACTTGTAATCCCAGCTACTCAGGAGGCTAAGGGAGGAAAATTTCCCCAACACAGGAGGTGGAGGTTGCAATGAGCCGAGATCATGCCACTGCACTCCAGCCTGGGTAAGAGTGAGACTGTTTCAAAAAAAAAAATGAAAATAATATACACAGCAGGGTGTGGCAGCTCATGTCTGTAAGCCTGTAATCCCAGCGCTTTGGGGAGGCCAAGGCAGGAGGATCACTTGAGGCCAGTGTTGGGAACAGGCCCCCAAATCTGGCCATAAACTAGCCCCAAAACTGTCCATAAACAAAATCTCTGCAGCACTGTGACATGTTCATGATAGCCATGACACCCTCACTGAAGGTTGTGGGTTTACCGGGTTGTGTGTTCCTTACCTTACCAGGCAAGGAACACCTGGCCCACCCAGGGAGGAAAACTGCTTAAAGGCGTTCCTAAGCCACAAACAATAGCATGAGCAATCTGTGCCTTAAGGACATGTTCCTGCTGCAGATAACTAGCCAGAGCCCATCCCTTTGTTTCGGCCCATCCCTTTGTTTCCCATAAGGAATACTTTTAGTTAATCTATAATCTATGGAAATAATGCTTATCACTGGCTTGCTGTCAATAAATATGTGGATCAAACTCTGTTCAGGGCTCTCAGCTCTGAAGGCTGTGAGTCCCCTGATTTCCCACTCCACACTCTATATTTCTGTGTGTGTATCTTTAATTCCTCTAGTGCCACTGGGTTAGGGTCTCCACAACCCAGCTGGTCTCGACAGGCCAGGTGTTTGAGATCAGCCTGGGCAATACAGCAAGACCCCCCAGCTCTTAAAAAAAAAACAAAAAGAAAAATATGGATGAGTAGACTCATCCCAGTTGCCTTCCTAATATTCTTTACAGCCCCCAAAAATTTAATGGCTTCAGCAGGTCAAGTAGAGTAAGGAACCTACCAAGACAAAAGAGCCCAGAATCTCAGTTCGTTGACTTTCGCAGGAATTTCCTATCCCATTTTTAACTGCACCAATGGGCCAGCATTGGAGTGTGAGCCCTGGCCACAGTCCACAATAGGGGTTATGGTACAGACTAGCTTTGTGTCATCAAAAATGAGTTAAAATAAATGGTTGATCTATGGTTGAAATGAGGAGAGTAATGTGCTATGGAAGACAGGAGGAAGAAAATGCTTTCAAACATATGAAGCGTTTTGTTTAAAAACTTGGAGAAGAGTAGAAGTTGAGTGTGCAGAGGGGAGGAATCCACAAAAGCAAGCCGGGCTCCAAAGGAAGCTGTGGGCGTGGGTTTACACTGAGAGACTGGAGCCATCTGGTGGAGAATGCTGAAAGCAACAAAGAATAATGAGAATCAGTGCAAATCTGCTAGAGAAATGAGATCCCAGAAGTGGGGACAGGAAGATACTCTTTACTTTTACATATGATGAAGTTGAGATTCAACAAATTTAAGTGACTTGCCGAAGCTGAAAGGGTGAAATAATGTCATTATTAAATGGGTTACCCTCAGATATGGTTTCAATCTAGTATGAACTGAAAAGTGGATGATTTTGAAGAGCCTCAGTGATCAGGGAACTTGTACTCCACTCTGAAACTTTCAACACTTGCCCTTCCCTGTACTAGTCTGTTCTCACACTGCTAATAAAGACATACCTGAAACTGGGTAATTTATAAGGGAAAGAGATTTAAGGGACTCACAGTTCCACATGGCAGGGGAGGCCTCACAATTATGGCAGATAGCAAGGGAGGAGCAGTCACATCTTACATGGCAGCAGGCAAGAGAGCTTGTGCGGGGAACTCCCCTTTATAAAACCAACAGATTTCGTGAGATTTATTCACTACCACAAGAACAGTATGGGGGAAACCACCCCCATGATTCAGTTATCTCCACCAGGCCCCAGCCTTGACATGTGGGGATTATTACAATTCTAGATGAGATTTGGGTGGGGACACAGCCAAACCATATCACTCCCTGAGCCCAGGAATCTATAAATTGTCAATCATGATCTCTAAGTCAGTCTTGATTCTCTCTCTGGTCAATATCCAAATGCACACAGTTGGATTCCCAGCTATATGTCACAACCTGCTGCCCAGCCTGAAGGCCTCCCCTACAGGGAGGGAAACATAGGTGACCACTCCCCTCCTAGAGTTGGGATTGCATTCTTGACACCACACCTTTATCACTGGTGGCAATAATGGGATTTCAAATAAACTATTCTTTGGTCAAAGATTAGATGAGAATGTCCTGCCTCAACTGCATAGAAACTGCATAGAAATACCTTGTTTTCATGGGCCTGAAACTTGCAGAATGGATTTGCTGTAGATATGCTTTTGTACACATGTGAGCTTAGGCTTGTTCTATGGGCTATTACACAGACAGAAGTAAACACCATTACTTATTTCAGTAGAGATATTGTCCCTGAGGCCCAATCTCAAAGATAGATACAATTGACCAAAACAAAAACAGACAAAAATAAATAAAATGACCCCGGATTTCTTAGCTGCAGCCCATGAAAGCCACACAGACTTAACAGAGTAGGAACTTGGTCAAGGATATTAGACAATTCACATAATTGCTGAGAGAGCTAGAAAGCCAGTTGCTGGAACCATATGGGTAGAAACAACACCCAGCTATGTTGCGGGGGCTTGTAAGGAACTATCTTAGTCCCCACTGCTCACTCTCTATGCCCCTAGAGATTGAACATTAAAGAGCTTTTAGCTGGGCAGAATGGCACACACTTGTAGTCCCAGCACTTTGGGAGGCTAAGGCAGGAAAATCACTTGAGGCTGGGAGTTCAAGACCAGCCTGGGTAACACAGTGAGACACCCTCTCTCCAAAAACATAAAAAGAGTTTTCCCAAGGACCAGCCATCTGTCCCCATGCTAGCTAGAAGATCAATTCCAGCATGTAGCAGAAACTACTATGCAGTCACCAAAACCCATGACTAGATCACATTTCCCAGACTTCCTTACTGTTAAATGTGGTGACTGTCTGAGTTCCAGCCAATAGAATGTAGGTAGAGGAAAAGTGCATCACTTCCAGGAAGAGCCAGTAAAAGCCTCCTGCAAGTCATCTTTTCTTGCTTCCTCCCCTGCCTGAATGGAGAGGACTCTGTGGACCTAGAGAAGGGCAGAACCACAAGATGAAAACAGCCTTGAGCCCCTGAGTGACCACATGGAGGGCTGCATTACAAGGAATTCTCACATCAGACTCTGGAAAGTGACAAGTAAATGTACATTGTGCTTCAGGCCAGAGAAGGTAAAATTGATCTGCAGCAGCTACTGCTGTGACTCACCCTAAGGACAACCACTCACAAGTCTTTCATGGGCTCATGTGAGTGAAAGGATCTAGATTATATGCTGCACCCTAGCGGCAAAGGAGCCAGGGGATGCAAGTTTGCTGCCATCATTCTTGTGAAAGTGGGATTCAGAATGTGGACAGTTACCAAGATGTAGAGAAAATACTTGGAGCAGCAATAAATGAAGCATGATCCCTACAGAAAGAAACAAACAGTTCACAGAAAATGTAGCCCAAATAGCCAGTAAACATATGAAAGGGGCCGGGCATGGTGGCTCACGCCTGTAATCCCAGTACTTTGGGAGGCCAAGGCAGGCAGATCACGAGGTCAGGAAATTGAGACCATCATGGCTAACATGGTGAAACCCCGTCTCTACTAAAAATACAAAAAATTAGCCGGGCATTGTGACACACACCTGTAGTCCCAGCTGCTCAGGAGGCTGAGGCAGGAGAATGGCTTGAACTCAGAAGGCACAGGTTGCAGTGAACCGAGATCACACCACTGCTCTCCAGCCTGGGTAACAGAGTGAGATTCTGTCTCAAAACAAAAACAAAAACAAAAACAAAAACAAACATATGAAAGGATTACCAATATCACTAGTAATCATGGAGATGCAAAATTTTACCCCCAAAAAACAGGTGATTTTATACCATTAGATTGCAAAGCGTTTTAAGGCTTATAAACTTGGCAATGATGTGGAGAAATGAGGCCTCTCATATCATGTTGGTCAAAGTGTAAATTATCACACCCATTATGGAAAGCAAAATTGGACACTCTATAATAAAGTCAGAGACGTACCTTGAAATCCAATCTAGCAAGTCTGTTTCTAGACATGTATCTTAGCGATGGAGTGTCCCACAGCAACAGACAAATGCCCTCAAATGACACATATTGCTTTCACTCATGGCCCATTGACAAGAACTAATCAAAAGGCCCTGCCTTACTATAAGGTCACAAGAAAGAATAATCCTCCCACATGTTCAGAAAGGAGAAGAAAACTAGATATGACTTAGTATAATACCAGAAAGTAGAGACCACACTTTTCCAAAGAACTCCAATGTTGAAGCCTTTCTTGCAAAAACAGCAAAGAAAGTCTCACTATAAGACCTTCTCACAATGCAGAGACTTACTGCCATCATCAGATTGCAAAACTTTTTTATTGAGGCAGAATCCATAGGTGATGAAAAGGAAATGTTTGTAGGTTTAGAAAGGTTAAAAGTAAAATCCAGGCAGAGGCAGTAAGATTGCTTGAGCCCAGGAGTTCAAGATCAGCCTAGGCAACATAGAGAAACTCTTGTCTCTGCAAAAAATGCAAAAATTAGCTGGGCATGTTAGCACATGCCTGTAGTCCCAGCTACTTGGGAGACTGAGGCAGGAGGATCATGTAAGCCCAGGAGGTTGATGCTGCAGAGAGCCATGATTGCTCTACTGCACTCCAACTGGGCAATAGAGTGAGACTCTGTCTCAAAAAAAAAAAAACAAAAAAGGAAATTCCAATGACAAGGTCAGAATGATTCATCCCTTCCCAACTTTAGACTCAGACAGTCTATGACAACATCTTGCCATCTGTTGTATCTGACAGCCCCAGTATCTAGATGTAAAGCCATCTCTCAAGAACTTTGGTCAACAGTAACAGCACCTTGTTTACTTACTATCGTCCATCCCAGAAAGGCATCTTGATATCCACACGTTGGAAAGCATCCAACAGGTAAGTGGCGATTAGGCCTATTATTGGTTTAGCTACAATCATCTAGATAGTCCAAATTTGGACAAGTCAGCATTGCTGAATCACACAATCTCCCGGACAATTCAAGCAAATAAACAAGGAATCTGCCTTTCACCTCTATTACAATTCACCTGTATTCAAATGAAGGTGATATTTTCATGGTGGATTCTTGCACCAGCACCTATCTTAATACCTGGCACATAGACATTAGACAAATGTTTGTTAAATAAATGGATCAACGCATCAATCAATCTGGGTAATTATAGGCATACCATTGCTATCTGGTCTGCAAACTAAATTGCAGGATAAACACACAGCCAGTAAAATCACTACCAGAGCTAGATGGTTGTATATATACCAGGAATTTTTGTCCAGATGCCAAGGGGAGGTGGAGGAGGAGGCTGGGAGCTATCCCAGCTGGCATGGCTCTATAGATCCCACTGCCAAAGAAAGCACAGAGGCAGAAATGGAACTTTGAGCCAACTCAGTGAATTCACAAGCTGGGAGATACCATCCCATCTCTTCTCATAAATAATGGAGGCATAGCATCATTCTGTGTCTTAGCTTTGCCATTTTTTAAGTATATAAATTTTTTAATTGACAAATAATTGTTCATATTCATGGGGTACATAGTGATGTTTTGATACATAGCATTATTCTATGTCTTAGCTTTGCCATTTTTTAAGTATACAAATTTTTTAATTGACAAATAATAGTACATATTCACAGGTACATAGTGATGTTTTGATACATAGAATGTATAGTGATCAGATCAGAGTAATTAGCATATCCATCATCTCAATCATTTATCATTTCTTTGTGTTGGAAACATTCCATAGCTTTCTTCTCTACTTTGCCATCTGTAACAAGCAGGGTAGGACTAGAAGAGAATGAAGTTATGCAGCAAGAAACAGATTATTTTGCTGGCGAACACTAGGATTCTACCAAGTTTCTTGCTTCGCTTTGGAATTGAGATAAAGGCCCAAGCAGAAGCGAGATCAGAAACTTTCCCATATGAAACATATAGACACCCTAAGGTTTATGTCCAAATCCATCTTGATCTCTGAAGGAAGCAATCCTTGAAAAAAATATTTTTTTTCCAAAGACTGTGGAAGGCTCATGGCACAGGAAACTACCTGGGTATTAATTGGTGATGTCCTAGGAGAACACAGTCAAGAAAATAGACACAGGCCGGGCACAGTGCTTCACGGCTGTAATCCCAGCACTTTGGGAGGCTGAGGAGGGTGGATCACCTAAGGTCAGAATTTCAAGACCAGCCTGGCCAACATGGTGAAACCCCACCTCTACTAAAAATACAAAATTAGCTGAGCGTGGTGGTGCATGCCTGTAATCCCAGATACTCCAGAGGCTGAGGCAGAAGAATTGCTTAGAACCCAGGAGGCGGAAGTTGCAGTGAGACGAGATCATGCCACTGCACTCCAGCCTGGGTGACAGAGCAAGACTCTGTCTCAAAAAAGAAAAGAAAAGAAAAGAAAATAGACACAGAGGAGGCTGGACACAGTGGCTCATTCCTGTAGTTCCAGCACTGTGGGAAGCCAAGAAGGGAGGAGTGCTTGAGCTCAGAAGTTCCAGACCGGCCTGGGCAACACAGTGAGACTTGTCTCTACAAAAGATAAAATAATTTAGCTGGCTGTGGTGGTGCATGCCTGTGGTCCCAGCTACTTGGGAGGCTGAGGTGGGAGGATTGCTTGAGCCTGGGAGGTTGAGGCTGCAGTGAGCTATGATTGTGCCACTGCATGCCAGCCTGGCCGACACAGCAAGACCGCTGTTCCTTACTGAGAAAAACAAATTTCTCTTTGTTTAAATCATTTTTGGTTGGGTTTGCTGTTATTTGTAGCCTAATGGAATCCTGATAAATCTTATAATTTTTCAATAATAGAGTCAGGGGAAAAAAAGAAGTACAATGAAAAACACCCAATTATTTTCAAATCTCAGTCTGGCAGATTAGCACTTTCCCTCAAATAAACACCACAATGACAGGTAGAAAAGAATAATTTATGGGAGGACCAAGATGAGGAGAGGCATCATGATGGCTGCTCCTGCCTCCTGCTCCCACTGGAACAGGTGACTGTCCATCCAGTAAGGCAGGTGTGGAGGGTACAGGAGCAGATTGGAGGAGGGTATTTCCTCCAGAGAAAACCAGGAAATCGAGAAAAGTATATTCATGGATAGCATTATAGAATTGCAGAATGTTAGAGTTAGGAAGGGTTTTAATTTCACACCTTCATTTCACAAATGAGAGAAATGAGACCCAACGAGGCTATATAACTTGCCACAGTTACTGATTGAACGATGATGTGGTTTGGCTGTGTCCCCACTCAAATCTCATCTTGAATTGTAGCTCTGATAATTCCCACGTGTTGTGGGAGGGGCCTGGTAGGAGATAATTGAATCATGGGGGCAGTTTCCCCCGTACTGTTCTCGTGGCAGTGAATAAGTCTCACGAGATCTGATGGTTTTATTAGGGGAAACCCCTTTCACTTGGCTCTCATTTCTCTCTTGCCTGCCACCACGTAAGATGTGCCTTTCACATTTCCACCATGATTGTGAGGCCTCCACAGCCACATGAGTGGAACTGTGAGTCCATTAAACCTCTTTTTCTTTATAAGTTACCCAGTCTCAGATATGTCTTTATCAGCAGCATGAAAACAGACTAATACAGATAAATCATTCCTTTTGTTTGCTGATTTTTGCCCTTCCGTTGCCGCTCTCTCTATCCAGCATCTGGTCATGAGACTTTGAGACCGAGTAAGAAGTCAAAGAACAGACCTCAAATTGTGCTCACAATTCCTTTTTCTTCGCCCCTTTGACTCCCTGGCTTTGAAATAAACATGAACACATGACTTTTTCTTCCCCAAGCATGAATTATTTGCCAAGAGGTAGGTCTGCCCTCACAGCATGAACTCCCAAAGGGCTCACTCAGTGTCCTCCAACATTTCCACATCTGTTTGACGTTTAGAGTGGATAAAAGTTGAATTTCCAGGCTAAGGCTTTTATCAGATGAGAAAAATCCAGCTAGCCACCAGTGAGCCAACCATTCACCTCTAACTGTACCTTCTTCTGGAAGTCTCCTGTTTCAGCCAAAGTTGTTTGTTCTTTGGGTGAAATTCCCTGGAAGGTAATGACTAGTGAGTCTTTCCTCAAATCAAGGGAATAAATCACAGAAAAAGAAAATGCTCAATCAAAATGCTATCTTACATGTTCTCCTCTTTCCTGTCACAGTAGAGGATATATTTTTATACTTTCAGGCCCTACTAGAAAGATAACCAGTACACAGACTTTAAAACAAAGTCAGAAAATATCATATTCTGAAAATTAAGCTAGCAAACATTAACACAAAATGGGTGACATTCATTAGCAACTAAAGTACCCCAATCTTATCATTGAAAATATTTCTTGCTAGCCCCATGGAAGGACACCACCTAAAGATAACTGAAGTATTCATCACATACTAATGATGTGCCTGTGTCACTGGTTTAGTTGTAGTGTGCTAACCATCTAGAAAAGGGATGAAACATTTCAAAAGTGTGCAACTTATTTTCAAAGAATAGACGTACCTTTCTAGATTGTGATCTGCATAATAAGGAAAAGCTATCATGGATCAGTGACAGATCCCCCAAATCATTCAAATCCACACTCTGACTTTGCAGGCTAAGTAAACATCTGGCATTAATTTAGTTTCATTAGTGAGACAATATACTATAGAATTCAATTACCGAATGACGTCAGTGAAAATGGCACTGTAGAGACATTGAAAAGTCCCTCTCTCCACAAAAGCAATGAATAAACTGGCAAAATTTGTGGTAATCGACTTCCTCAGAATTCTGGAATCTATCAGCTTATAGTAACCAAAGGACTGCTTAGTCAACAAAAAAAAAAAAAAAAAAAAAAAAGCTAAATCTTGGGAAGAGAGCTTTGTAGCATTTTAACTTACCCCGGACCCATTTTCTACTCCCCAGCTTGGTGATGCCCTTGAAGACAACAGTCCACATGCCCAGTACAGGTACCTTGTAGTGGAGGGAACAGAATGGATCTCATTCACAACCACAATGGGTTGTGGTTGGTTGTTTTGACCTCTCTGGTGGTTCCCTGAGGGATTGCCTCAAAGAGCTTGCCTTCATTTCACATAATTCAGCTACCTGAGGGATGGGGATGGAGGGTGATTGTTAAAAACACTTAAAAGCACATTTATTGTCTGATGCCACCTGGGGCAAGAAATAAAAGCTGGAATAAACAATAGATAAACTGAAAATCTTAGACGGAAAGATTGAAGAATGAAATGCTTTGGAGAATAAGGGCTTTGTAAAGCTCCCACATATTTCTAGGAATCTAGAAGACCACACACAAGCCCAGAGCGGGACACACACTCAGAAAAGACCTGAGAAAACTCTAGTGAAGTGGGAGAGTTCCCTGATCCCCCTCACAGGATGCGCAACAGGTACATGGCTCACAAGAGGTTTGAGCCCTGCTGCTCAAACCCCTAGCAGGAGGGGGAGCATGCAGACAGGCAGGTGCAGAGGCCACAGCAAGTGCTTTAGGCTCTGGCCCCATGGTAGTGTCTAGGGGTAGGTGCCTGCAACCCCAGTGTTACAAAGCTCTTTCAGCTTTGCTGTCCACAGACAGCTTGAGTGTTAACCAACTCAATGGACCCTCTGCCTTTTTGCAAGGACAGAGGGCCAGTGTGACAGTTTTCTGTATCCCAAGCTCTTGCTCAGTGTCCTAGAAAAGTCTGGTCACACATGTACTTAAAGGATGAAAGTGAGGTTTTATTGAGTGGTGGAGGTGGCTTTCAGTGGGCTGGATGGGGAGCTAGAAATGGGAATGGAGTGGGAAGGTGATCTTCCCCTGGAGTGAGGCCACCCAGCATTCAGATGTTCCTCCGCTTCTCCCTTTCTCTGCTGCATCATTCCACCATCCATCTCTCTGTTGATCTGCTGGCTTGCTGGTTGGCTTCTGGAGCCTGGGTTTCAGGGTTTATATGGGTGCAGGATAGGGGGCATGGCAGGCCAAAAGGAAACTTTTGGGGAGTGAAAACAGGAATGCCTGTCCTCATGTAGGACCACAGGTCTTCAGGCTTGAAGGTGGGGCCTTTGCTGGGGAACCGCCCTCTTCTATCCAGTATTTCCCTGTCTCCTGTCCATGTCACTAAGCTTTGAGAAAGCTCTTTGCTGATCATCAGGCTCTGCACAGGAGGAAATGAAAGCTAAAATAGAGTTGTAAATCATCTGACTAGAAGTTGAAGGCATGCCCCAATACACACACAAAGCCCATCTCCAAAGACTGGGAGATTTTTGTTCTGGTTCCAGGCATTTAAGGAAATCTCTTTAAAATCACTGGCTGACCACTAAGCTAGCAATAAAGAGATTTCAACAGCCACACATGACAAAGAAAACAGACTTTATATATTTAATTCTGAAAAGTCACTAAGCAAACCATAGCTGCTACAATAACAGCAACAAAACACCCTAGGTAATTAGCAGAGTTGCCACATGACAGTATTTAAAATGTCCTGTTTTCAACAAAACATTACAAGCCAGGAAAAGAATAACAAAGTATATGGCCCAAAATATAGGAAATAATTCTATTTAACTTATTCCTTCTGCACTGATTCTTAAAGTACAGAAGTACAGTTTTTTTTATTATTATTTCAATAGGTTTTTGTGAAACAGGTGGTGTTTGGTTAAATGGATTCGTTCTTTAGTGGTAATTTCTGAGATTTTGGTGCACACATCACCCAAGCAGGGGTGATGTGTGTGTATATATATTATATATACATACATATATACATAATAGATATGTATATTTATCTAGGTTATATATATGCACATACACAAATTGTGTACATATATAAACTGTGTATATATACTATATATATACACACACATACACACACACACACACGTATATTCAAGAACCTAAAAAAATTTCAAACAGGTTAAACCCAAAAGGTTTATACAAGGCATACTACAATCAACTGTCAAAAGCCTAAGACAAAGATAGAATCATGAGGACAGCAAAAGAAGCAACTTTTGAGGTAGAAGAGATTCCTCAATAAAACTAAGAGCTAGTATCTCATCAGAAATCATGGAGGTTAGGAGGCAGTGGGATGACATATTAAAAGAGCTGAAATATAAATTAAAAGTGCTATTAACCAAAAATTCTATATCTGACAAAACTATCTTTCAAAACTAAAGAAGAAATTAAGACATTCCCAGATAAACAAAAACTGAGAGAATCCATTGCTAGTAGACCTAACCTATAAGAAATGCTGAGAGGAGTCCTTCAGCTGAAATGAGAAGGAACACAAGCAATGCAAATCCACCCAAAGAAATAATGAACATCTGTAAATATTTACCTAACAACATAGGTAAATATAAGTCAGTGTTCGTTTATTTTTAGTTTGTAACTCCTTTTTTTCCTATATAGTTTAAAACACAACTGTTTAGGGCTGTGTATGGTGGTTCACACATTTAATCCTAGCACTTTGAGGGGTCAAAGCAGAAGGATTGCTTGGGCCCAGGATTTTGAGGTCAGACTGGGCAACATAGACTCCATCTCTACAAATTTTTTTTTAATTAACCAGGCATAGTGGCATGTGCCTGTGGTCTCAGCTACTCAAGAGACTGAGGCAGGAGGATCACTTGAACCCAGGAGACTGAGACTGCAGTGAGCCATGTTCACATCACTGCGCCCCAGCCAGGGCAACAGAGCGAGATCCCATCTCAAAAAGTCAATCAATCAATCAATAAAACACAACAACTGTATAAAACAATACTTATAAATCTTCACTGATGTGCTCACAATGTATAAAGATGTGATTTGTAACAACAACAAATGGGATAGAGTTTTATAAGAGCAAAAATTGTGACTATTATTGAAAATAAGTTGGCATTAATTTGAACTTGTTTGTTATAAATTAAGATGTTAACTGTAATTCTCAGAGTAACCACTAAGAAAAAAAACTAAAAAGTATATTGTAAAAGAAATAAGAAGGAATAAAAAATGTACACTAGAAGATATCTATTAAATATAAAAGGAGGCAATAATGGAGGAATTGAGGGAAAAAAACAATGTGAAATATAGAAAACAATAGCAAAGTGCAGAAGCCTTTCCTTATCAGTAATTAATTAGCGTAAATTAATTCAGAGATTAAATTCTCTGAGTAAAGGGAAGAGATTTAGCAGAATATATATTTTTTAAAATAATCTAACCATATGCTGTCTACAAAATACTCACTTTAAATCCAAAGACAAATAGGTTGAGGCCAGGCACAATGGCTCATGCTTACAATGAAGGCCAAGGTGGGTGAATCACTTGAGGCCAGGAGTTGGGCAACATGGCAAAACCCTGTCTCTACTAAAAAGTACAAAAATTAGCCAGGCACGGTGGCTCACACCTGTAATCCCAGCACTCTGGGAGGCTGAGGCGGGCAGATCACAAGGTCGGAAGTTCAAGACCAGCCTGACCAACATGGTGAAACCCCATGTCTACTAAAAATATAAAAATTAGCCAGGCGTAGTGGTGAGTGCCTGTAATCCCAGCTACTCAAGAGGCTGAGGCAGGAGAATCTCTTGAACCCGGGAGGCGGAGGTTGCAGTGAGCCAAGGTCGTGACACTGCACTCTAGCCTGGGTGACAGAGCAAGACTCCAGTCTCAAAAAAAAAAAATTAGCTGGGCATGGTGGCACACACCTGTAGTCCTAGTTACTCCAGAAGCTGAGGTAGGAAAATCACTTGAACCTGGGGAGGTGGAGGTTGCAGTGAGCTGAGACCATGCCACTGCACTCGAGCCTGGATGACAGAGTGAGACCCCATCTCAAAACACACATATACACACACACAAACACAAATAGGTTGAAAGTAAAAGAATAGGAAGAGACTTTCCAAGCAAACATTAGCCAAAAAAGAACTTGAGTGGCTATATTAATATCAAACAAAATAGTAAGATAAAAATGTTTACAAAAGACAATAATGGATATTATACAATCATAATTATATAATATATACAATACTGATTATAGCTCTCCCTCTCCCTCTCCCTCTCCCTCTCCCCACGGTCTCCCTCTCCCTCTCTTTCCACGGTCTCCCTCCGATGCCGAGCCGAGGCTGGACTGTACTGCCGCCATCTCGGCTCACTGCAACCTCCCTGCCTGATTCTCCCGCCTCAGCCTGCCGAGTGCCTGCGACTGCAGGCGCGTGCCGCCATGCCTGACTGGTTTTCGTATTTTTTTGGTGGAGATGGGGTTTCGCTGTGTTGGCCGGGCTGGTCTCCAGCTCCTAACCGCGAGTGATCCGCCAGCCTCGGCCTCCCGAGGTGCCGGGATTGCAGACGGAGTCTCGTTCACTCAGTGCTCAATGTTGCCCAGGCTGGAGTGCAGTGGCGTGAGCTCAGCTCGCTACAACCTCCACCTCCCAGCCGCCTGCCTTGGCCTCCCAAAGTGCCGAGATTACAGCCTCTGCCCGGCTGCCACCCCGTCTGGGAAGTGAGAAGCGTCTCTGCCCGGACACCCATCGTCTGGGATGTGAGGAGCCCCTCTGCCTGGCTGCCCAGTCTGGGAAGTGAGGAGCATCTCTTCCCGGCCGCCATCCCATCTAGGGAGTGAGGATCGTCTCTGCCCGGCCGCCCATCGTCTGAGATGTGGGGAGCACCTTTGCCCCGCTGCCCCGTCTGGGATGTGAGGAGCACCTCTGCCCGGCCGCGACCCCGTCTGGGAGGTGAGGAGCATCTCTGCCCGGCAGCCGCCCCATCTGAGAAGTGAGGAGCCCCTCCGCCCGGCAGCCGCCCCGTCTGAGAAGTGAGGAGCCCCTCCGCCCGGCAGCCACCCTGTCTGGGAAGTGAGGAGTGTCTCCGCCCAGCAGCCACCCCATCCAGCAGCCACCCCGTCCGGGAGGGAGGTGGGGGTCAGCCCCCACCCAGCCAGCCACCCCGTCCGGGAGGGAGGTGGGGGGTCAGCCCCCACCCGGCCAGCCGCCCCGTCCGGGAGGGAGGTGGGGGGTCAGCCTCCGCCCAGCCAGCCGCCCTGTCCGGGAGGTGGGGGGTGCCTCTGCCCGGCCGCCCCTTCTGGGAAGTGAGGAGCCCCTCTGCCCGGCCACCACCCCATCTGGGAGGTGTACCCAACAGCTCATTGAGAACGGGCCATGATGACTATGGCGGTTTTGTGGAATAGAAAAGGGGGAAAGGTGGGGAAAAGATAGAGAAATCAGATTGTTGCTGTGTCTGTGTAGAAAGAAGTAGACATGGGAGACTTCATTTTGTTCTGTACTAAGAAAAATTCTTCTGCCTTGGGATGCTGTTGATCTATGACCTTACCCCCAACCCTGTGCTCTCTGAAACATGTGCTGTGTCCACTCAGGGTTAAATGGATTAAGGGCGGTGCAAGATGTGCTTTGTTAAACAGATGCTTGGAGGCAGCATGCTCGTTAAGAGTCATCACCACTCCCTAATCTCAAGTACCCAGGGACACAAACACTGCGGAAGGCCGCAGGGTCCTCTGCCTAGGAAAACCAGAGACCTTTGTTCACTTGTTTATCTGCTGACCTTCCCTCCACTATTGTCTTATGACCCTGCCAAATCCCCCGCTGCGAGAAACACCCAGAATGATCAATAAAAATAAATTAATTAATTAATTTTAAAAAAACAATACTGATTATATACAATCAAGAAGATAAAACAATTATAAACATATGTACCTAAAAACAGAGACCCAAAATATATAAGGCAAAAATTGGCAGAATTGAAGGGAGAGATTATTCAATAATAATCATTACAAACTTCACTACTCCACTTTCAGTAGTGGGTGGAACAACTAGAAAAAAGACCAACAAGGAAATACAAGAGTTGAATGACACTGTAAACAAACTAGACCTAACAAACTCTACAGAGTTCTATTATAGAACACTCTACCCAACAGTAGACACTCTTCTCATACCTAGCATTCTTCTCAAGTGTATATGGACCAACTCCAGAATAGATTATATTTAAACCACAAAACAAATCTCAAAGACTTTTCAAAAACTGAAATCACACAAAGTTTCTTCTCCAACCACACAGAATGAATTAGAAATCAATAGCAGAAGGAAATCTGGAAAATTGACAAATATGTGAAAATTAAATAACACACTCTTAAACAACCAACAGGTGAAAGAGAAAGTAACAAAAGGAATTAGAAAATACTTTGAGGTGAATAAAAATAAAAACACAACATACAAAAAAGTTTTGGGACGCAGTGAAAGCAGTGCTTAAAGAAAATGTATAACTCTAAACACTTACATTTAAAAATAAAAAAAGATGTCAAATCAATTACCTAACCTCCTATTTTAAGAAACTAGAAAAAGAAAAGCAAACTAAACTCAGGAATCAGAAGAAAGGAAACAATAAAGATTAGACAAAGATAAATGAATATAGAAAAACAATAGAAAGAATCAACAAAACAAAAAGGTTTTTTAAAAACATAAGCAAAATTAACAAACGTTTAGCCAGCACATTGGGAGGCCAAGGCGGGTGGATCACCTGAGGTCGGGAGCTTGAGACCAGCCTGACCAACATGGAGAAACGCCATCTCTCCTAAAAATACAAAAAAAAAAAAAAAATTAGCTGGGCAAGGTGGTGCATGCCTGTAATCCCAGCTACTCAGGAGGTTGAGGCAGGAGAATCGCTTGAACCCAGGAGGTGGAGGTTGCGGTGAGCCAAGATAGCACCATTGCACTCCAGCCTGGGCAACAAGAGTGAAACTCCATCTCAAACAAAAAAGAAAAAAAGAAAGGGACAAATTCCTACACAAAGTACCAAAGGTGACTCAAGAAGAAGCAGAAAATTTTAATAGGTCCATAGCAAGTAATGACATTGAATCAGTAATCAAAACATTTTCAACAAAGAAAATTCTAAGACCCAATGACTTCACTGGGGAATACTCCCAAATGCCTAAAGAAGGATTAACAATCTTCTCAAACTCTTCCAAAAAATAGAAGAGAACACTTATTAACTCTTTATATGAAGCCAGTATCACCCTGATGCCAAAGCCAGGTAAAGACACTAGAAGAAAACAAAACTACAGATCAATATATCTCATGAAGACTGATGAGAAAATTCTCAACAAAATACTACCAAATTGAATCTAGTAGCATAGTAAAAGGATTACACACCATGACCAAGTTGGATTTATTCCAGGAATGCAAGGATGATTCAACATATGGAAATAAATCCATGTAATACACCACATTAATAGAACAAAGGAGAGAAAAACATGAAAACTTCTTCATGCATAAAAAGTATTTGACAAAAGCCAATACTCTTTCATTGAAAAAAAAATTTCAACAAACTAGGACTATAAGGGAACTTCCTCAACCTGATCAAGGTCATCTATTAAAAACCCACAGCTAATATCACACTTACTGATGAAATAGTGAAGGTTTTTTTCCCTGCGATCTGGAAAATGACACAGATGTCCACTCTCACCACTTCTGTTTAACATTGTGCTGGAAGTTCCAGCCCAGGCAATTAAGCAAGTAAAACAATTAAAGCCATCCAAATCTGAAAAGAAGAAGTAACCCTTTTTCAGATGAACTGATCTTATAGAGAGAGAGAGAAAGAAAACCCTAAGGAATACACAATAAAATTTTTAGAGATAAGTGAATTCAGCAAAGTGACAGAATATAAGAACAATACACAAAAATCAGTTGTGCTTCAAGACAACAGCAATGAACACTCTGAAAAGGAAATTAAGAAAATGACTCCACTTACAATATCATCCAAAATAATAAAATATCTAGGAATAAATGTCACCAAGGAGGACAAGGACTTATACACTGAAAACCACAAAACATTGCTGAAAAAAAATTAAAGAAGACCTAAATAAATAGAAAAACATTTCACTATCATAGATTAGAAGACAATATTATTAAGATGCCAATTGTATTAGGCCATTCTTAGATTGCTATAAAGAAATAGCTGAGACTGCGTAATTTGTAAAGAAAAGAGGCTTAATTGGCTCATGGTTCTGCAGGCTGTACAGGAAGCACAGTGCTACACATCTGCTCAGCTTCTGGGAAGGCTCAGGGAGCTTTTACTCATGGCAGAAGGTGAAGCAAGAGTAGGCACATCACATGGCAAGAGCAAGAGCAAGAGAGTGTGTGGAGGAAGATGTCACACACTTTTAAACAGTCAGATCTTTCAAGTACTCACTCACTACTGCAAGGACAACATCAAGGGGATAGCACTAAGCCAGTCATGAAAAATCCATTCCCATGATCCAGTCACCTTCCACCTGGCCCCACCTCCAGCACTGGGGATTACAATTCAACATGAGATTCTGGGGGAACAATATCCAAACTATATCAGCAATGTTCCCCAAATTGATCTACATATTGATCCAATCTCTGTCAAATTCTGTCATTTTGGCAGAAATAGATGAGCTGATTCTAAAATTCATAGGGAATTGATAAAGATGGAGAATATCCTAAAACAAAGATGGAAAAAGAAGAACAAAGTAGGAAAACACACAGTTCCCAATTTCAAAACTTACAACAAAGCTACAGTAATCACAACAGTGTGGTATTGGCATAAGGATAGACAGATCAATAGAGTAGAACTGAGAGTCCAGAAATAAATTCTTACTTCTATAGCTAATTGGTTTTCAACAAGTTTGTCAAGGCCATTAAATGAGGAAAGAATCGTCTCTTCAACAAATGGTGTTGAGACAACTGAATATTCACATGCAAAACAATGAAATCAAACCCCTACCTTACACCATATGTAAAAATTAATTTGAAATTGATCAAAGACCTAAATGTAAGAATAAAAATGATAAAACTTTTAGAATAAAACGTAAGTATATGTCTTCTTGACCTTTAACTAGTTTTCTTAAATATGACACCCAAAGCACAAGCAACAAAAGAAAAAATAGACAAATTGAATTTCAAAATAACGGGCTTTTGCACATCAAGGAAACTATCAAGAAAGCGTAAATGATAACCTACAGAATGGGAGAAAATATTTGCAAACATATATCTGGTAAAGGCCTAGTATCCAGAACAGAAAAAAGAATTCTTCCCCTTCCTCGCCCTGCCCCGGCCTCCATTCCCTCCCAGGATCGCTTTGACGAGCGGCTAGGTGCGCTGCGGCGGCAGCACTTTCCACGGCAGGAGCTGGAGCTGGGCTCTAGTGCGCGCGCAGCTGGGCCGCCCGAGCCGGAGGGACTGGTTGGTTGAGGGAGAAAGGGAGGGAATCCCGGGCTGCCCAACCGCATGTTCAGCCTGCTCGCTCCTGCAGGGCAGCCCTTCGGCTCTCTGCGTGGGGAGCTGAGTCCCGGGTTGTTGAGGCGGGGGTCCCCTAAGACCGCTACCGGCCCCTCGGCGCTGACGGGCTCGCGAGGGGCTCACCCTCCGAAGGCAGCCTCGCCGAAGGCAGACGCGGCCCGGACTTGGTCCTGCACAGCGGGCGCGGAGCAGCGCAGCGGGAGGACGCGAGAGGTGTTGCCCTCCCCCCGGAGTTGGAAGCGCCTTAGTCGGGTCCAAAATGCCCAAGAAGACGCCGACGCCCATCCAGCTGACCCCAGCCCCCGACGGCTCCAGCCGTGGTTAACGGGACCAGCTCTGCGGAAACCAATTTGGAGGCCTTGCAGAAGAAGCTGGAAGAGCTAGAGCTTGACGAGCAGCAGCGAAAGCACCTTGAGGCCTTTCTTACCCAGAAATAGAAGGTGGGAGAACTAAAGGATGACGACTTTGAGAAGATCAGTGAGTTGGGGGCTGGCAATGGCGGTGTGGTGTTCAAGGCTTCCCACAAGCCTTCTGGCCTGGTCGTGGCCAGAAAGCTAATTCATCTGGAGATCAAACCTGCAATCCGGAACCAGATCATAAGGGAGCTGCAGGTTCTTCATGAGTGCAACTCTCCGTACATCGTGGGCTTCTGTGGTGCATTCTACAGTGAGAGGCGAGATCAGTATCTGCAGGTAGCACATGGATGGAGATTCCCTGGATCAAGTCCTGAAGAAAGCGGGAAGAATTCCTGAACAAATTTTAGAAAAAGTTAGCATTGCTGTAATAAAAGGCCTGACATATCTGAGGGAGAAGCACAAGATCATGCACATAGATGTCCAGCCCTCCCACATCATAGTCAGGTCCCGTGGGGAGATCAAGCTCTGTAACTTTGGGGTCAGTGGGCAGCTCATCGACTCCATGGCCAACTCCTTCATGGGCCCAAGGTCCTACATGTCGCCAGAAAGATTCCAGGGGACTCATTACTCTGTGCAGTCAGACATCTGGAGCATGGGACTCTCTCCGGTAGAGATGGCGGTTGGGAGGTATCCCATCCCTTCTCCAGATGCCAAGGAGCTGGAGCTGATGTTTGGGTGCCAGGTGGAGGGAGATGCGGCTGAGACCCCACCCAGGCCAAGGACCCCAGGGAGGCCTCTTAGCTCATATGGAATGGACAGCCGACCTCCCGTGGCAATTTTTGAGTTGTTGGATTACATAGTCAACGAGCCTCCTCCAAAACTGCCCAGTGGAGTGTTCAGTCTGGAATTTCAAGATTTTGTGAATAAATGCCTAATTAAAAACCCCGTAGAGAGAGCAGATTTGAAGCAACTCATGGTTCATGCTTTTATCAAGAGATCTGATGCTGAGGAAGTGGATTTTGCGGGTTGGCTCTGCTCCACCATCGGGCTTAACCAGCCCAGCACACCAACCCATGCTGCTGGCGTCTAAGTGTTTGGGAAGCAGCAAAGAGCAAGTCCCCTGCCCAGTGGTTTGCCATGTCACTTTTGGGCCTCCTTCCCATGCCTGTCTCTGTTTAGATGTGCATTTCACCTGTGACGAAGGATGAAGAACACAGCATGTGCCAAGATTATACTCTTGTCATTTTTAATATTACTGTCTTTATTCTTATTACTATTATTGTTCCCGTAAGTGGATTGGCTTTGTGCTTGGGGCTATTTGTGTGTATGTTGATGATCAAAACCCGTGCCAGGCTGAATTACAGTGAAATTCTGGTGACTGTGGGTAGTCATTCTTACAATTGCACTGCTGTTCTTGCTCCATGACTGGCTGTCTGCCTGTATTTTCGGGATTCTTTCACATTTGGTGGTACTTTATTCTTGCTGGGCATACTTTCTCTCTGAGTAGGAGGGAGCTTTGTGAGATCCTTCACAGGCAGTGCATGTGAAGCATGCTTTGCTGCTGTGAATATGAGCATCAGAAAGTGTACATCGTGTTATTTTATTATTATTTGCTTTTCATGTAGAATTCAGCAGTTTACATCCAAATCTAGCCAGAGCACTTCACTGCCATGATAGCTGGGGCTTCACCAGTCTGTCTACTGTGACGATCTGTAGACTTCCGGTTGTATTTCTACATTTATTTTCAATATACTGTGTGGGATACTCAGTGGTATGTCTCTTTAAGTTTTGATTGTCTCTTAAGTGGTGAAATTATTTTGAATGTCACAAATTGATCAAGGCATTAAAATGTCAGATTTATCTTTCCCCATATCCAAGTACCAATGCTGCTATAAACGACACGTACAGTGCCTAATATTGTATGAAAATCCTTTTAACCATTTTAACCAAGATGTTTAACAAATCTAATCTCTTATTCTAATAAATATACTATGAAGTTTAAAAAAAAGGATGGAAGCTAAAAAAAGGAAAAGAAAAGAAAAAGAATTCTTACAACTCGAAAAGACAAGGACTTGAGTAGATATGTTGTTGGTGAAAATGTAAATGGTGCAGCCACTGTAGAAAACACTTTGGTTGTTCCTCAAAAAGCTAAACATAGAACTACCACACAACCGAGCAATTCCACTCCCAGGTATATATCTAAGAGAACTGAACACGAATGTTCGAATAGAAACTACACATAAATGTTCACAGCAGCATTATTCACAATAGCCAAAAGGTAGAAACAACCTAAATATTCATCAACTGTTGAATGGATAAACAAAATGTGGTATATCCATACCACAGATTACTATTCAGCCATTAAAATGTACAGAGTGTGTTACCTGCTACAACAAGACAAAGCTTGAAAACAAATGAAAGAAGCCAGACACGAAAGGCTTATCATATTACATGATTCTATTTATATGAAATGTCCAAAGTATGGAAGTCCACAGAGACAGAAAACCAATTAGTGATCACCAGGGTCTGGTAGGAGGGGTACAAAGGAAGTGACTGCTTAATAAATATGGGGTTTCTTTTTGGAGTATTGAAAATGTTCTACATTTTTTTTTTTTCTGGTAGAGATGAAGTCTCTCTATGTTTCCCAAAATTAGCCAGCCATAGTGGTGCATTCCTGTGGTCCCACCTAGTCAGGAGGCTAAGGCCTGAGCCTGGGAGGTCGAAGCTGAAGTGAGCCTTCACTTCACACCACTGCACTCCAGCCTGGGTAACAGTGAGATCCTGTCTTTAAAAAGAAAGAAGAGAGGGAGAAAAGAAAGAGAAAAAACAGAGATGGAAGAAAGAGACAGAAAGGAAGGAAGGAAGGAAAGAAAGAGAAAGAAAGGAGGGAGGAAGGGAGGGGAGGGGAGGGAGGGGAGAGAGAAAGAAAAAAGAAAAGGAAGGAAAGAAAAAGAAAGAGAAAAGAAAGAAAAAGAGAAAGAAAGAAAAAGAAAGAAAGAAGGAAAGAAAAAGAAAGAAAGAAAGAGAAAAGAAAAGAAAGAGAGGGAGGGAGGGGAGGGGAAGGGAGGGCAGGGGAGAGAGGAAGGAAAGAGAGAGAGGGAAGGAAGGAAGCAAGGAAATGTTTTAGAATTAGTAGTTGCAGTAGCACAATCTGTGTATGTACTAGAAGCCACTAAATTGGCATACCTTAAAATGGTTAAAATGGGGAATGTATGTTATGTGAATTTTACCTCAATTTAAGGTGTGTCTGTGTACCATCGGATTATGTTATTCAACCTATGAATAACAGTCCATAAACCAGATTTAACACCCAGCTCCAACCAAATCCAAATCCAACCATTTGAATGAGGGCAAAAATTTTAGCCTCTGAGTCTCAGTTTTGCATATAAAAATGGGGTTGATAATAATGCCTGCCTTATAGAGTCCTTAGGATTAAATGAGCTAACGAAAGTAAAGAATATATCATGAGCCCTAGAATATAATAAATTCTCAACAAATACATAAACAGATGCACAGAAAATAGATAGCTATGGCTGGGTACAGTGGCTCATGCCTAGAATCCCAGCACTTTGGGAGGCCGAGGTGGGAGGATCACTTGAGTCCAGGAGTTTGAGATCAGCTTGGACAACATAGTGAGACCCTGTCTCTATAAAATAATGATAATAATAAAATGGCATCAGCAGTGGCTGGGCAAGTTTATTTGTTGCAAGGAAAGACAAGTGTCATGAGTTTCCACTTTGCATAATGTGTTCACCAAAATTACAGCTCCACGTAACTTCCAGTCTCTTTCCCCATGCAAATATTTCCAAAACCAACTTAAATCTCATCTCAATTAAGCCTTTCCAGTCACCCAAGCTGAAGATACCTCCTCTTCCACTGAGCTTCTCAGAAAAAGAAAAAAGAAATGAAGCAAAAAGAAAAGGTACCGCCAGGTGCAATGGCTCATGCCAGCAGTTCGAGACCAACCTGGGCAACAAGGTAAGACCTTGTCCGTGTAAAAACTAAATAAACAAATATTAAAAAAAAGAAAAGGCACTAATTTAAAAACCTCTGTCTCCTACTGTAACCTCTTTCCTTTGACATCACTTTCTCCATTTCCTCCCACATTTCTTTGACCTCATCAACATCCCAAAAACAATGACATTTCTACTTTTTTTTACCCAGCACATTCCTTCTCATCAAGCTACAATTCCATAGTCTAGCAAATGCATTTACTGTCTTACAAATACCTTCAGCTCCTTGACCTTCTCCTTCCACAGCAGAACCTGAACTCTGCACAGATCCAATATCCACCTTACCTCCTCTATGCCTTGAACTTGAAACATTGGTTATTACTGGAGAAAAACACCCAGTTAAGCAGAATGGTAACAGGTCAAATTAATAGTGACCAACCTCAAATTTACACTCAACCATGCCCAGAAATTTTCTTAAATTTCCTCTACTAAACCCTTCTCCCATTCTCCATTAGGATTTCATACCTCTCCACTCCACTAAAACTCTGACGTCCTGTTCCATGTAGCCTCAATTGATCATTCCTCACACTTCATGAAGAATACAGAACCCATCAAGTACCAAATCATCCCTCGTATTTTAACCACCAATTCTCCATCTTCAACTACAGTCTTCTTTTTCCTTCTATTACATAGAAATGCCTTTCCCATAATGAAAGTCATACTTCTCCATCTCTGCTCTAGATTCAATCCTCTTTTCACTCAGGGCCTTGCCATGCACCAAGGTGTGAATATGGTGATCCGGGGGTTTTCTTTTACTTTTACATAAGTGATTATGGGGCCAGGCATGGTGGCTCATGCCTGTAATCTCAGCACTTTGGGAGGCCGAGGTCAGAGGATCACTTGAGTCCAGGAGTTTGAGACCAGCCTGGGCAACAAAATGAGACCCCCATCTCTAAAAATAAATAAATACAATATAATAAAAGAAGCTACCATGGATTACTTACATGGTTTTTAAGGAAGAAATTAAGAGGGAGATGTAATCCGTTGTCATCAGAGAGTTCTGGCATCCTTGGAGAGGCTCTAACACTACATTGTCATTTCGGGTCAACATTCAGCCACCAATTCGATTTTGGGGTAGGAATAGAAACTAAATTCTGCAGCCAGGTGCGGTGGCTCACACCTGTAATCCCAGCAACTTGGGAGGCCAAGGCAGGCAGATCATGAGGTCAGGAGATCGAGACCATCCTGGCCAACACAGTGAAACCCCGTCTCTACTAAAAATACAAAAATTAGCCAGGTGTGGTGGCACGCGCCTGTAGTCCCAGCTACTCAGGAGGCTGGGGCAGGAGAATGGCATGAACCCGGGAGGCGGAGGTTGCGGTAAGCTGAGATCACGCCATTGCACTCCAGCCTGGCAACAGAGCGAGACTGTCTCAAAAAAAAAAAAAAAAAAAAAAAAAATTCTGCCCACCAGAGAAACTGAGTAAACAAGTCTCATAAAGATCATAGGAAGTGCTACAGAATGTAGTTAACTATCTCTTGTGAAATAACAGGCCATATATCTCAAGCCTCTCCCATAGCTGACTTAATTGTTGCTAATTTTCTAATTTACCTAAATCACAAAAGTGAAATCAGAGAGATTACCTAACGACTGATCTGTTCAAAGACGAGTGAATTCAAAAGGCTTCAGCAGCATTGGAGAGCCTCGGGTGTGGGGAGGGCTCACCTCCGCAGGGTGTGGGGAGGGCTCACCTCCGCAGGGCCACTTTTTCTTGTCAGCGAATCACACAGTCAAATTACAGGAGAAAGTGACAGGAATTCGGCTAAATTCCAACTCCCGGCCTCAGAAGGTTATTCATCAACCCTGCAGCAGCAGCTCTCTGTCTGGCAGGGGAGGTTTCCTCTAATTATGTATCGCTCCCTGCGGGCCACCCGGCAGGACCTTTATTTTCTTCACAGTTATTAATCAGCTATCCAGTGTTAACAAGAAGATCAGATCCAGAAGTATGCAAATCCACCCTCAATTCTTTCTCCTAATCACTCGGCAGGCCACCTTAGGAGCTCGCTAATGAGCTGACCATCTAAAAGCCTCCTGCTAACTACCAAGTCTCCTATTCTTAATGATCACTTCCAAAATGGGATATTTTTGTTTCAAATACATAGGCCTATTCAATACCCTGAAATATATAACTTTTCAGCAACTTTCTGGCAAAACTTATCTAAATTAGGCAATGCTAAAACTGACTAAATTATAATAAAACCGAAGAAATGTCCAATGGGGAATTCAAATTCAACACCTGGGGACCTTCCTAACCCCAGAGACTGAGTCCCAATCTTCGTTACTTTTTTTTTTTTTTTTTTTTTGAGCAGCGTCGCACTCTGTCGCCCAGGCTGGGGTGCAGTGGGGTGATCTCGGCTCACTGCAACCTTGCTGATACCACTCCAATGACTGGAGGAATACCAGGGTCCTCGGTCTCGTGCCGGTTTAAATAAAATGGACACACGTGGAGTGGTTTTAAGGATCGAAAAGTTTCATAGGCAAGAAAGAAGGAAGAAGAAAACAGCTCCCCCGTATAGAGACAGAGGGAGGGGTATTCAAACAAAGAGAAAACTCCGTGTGCAGCGGAAAAGTGGCTGCGGCTGCTTATAGGAAGAGGCCGGAGGAGGTGGTGTCTGATTTCCATAGGGCCCACCAGGTGTGTCATTTACATAACCCGAGAAAAACCTGGCCCTCCCACCTTAGCCCCATAACATACAAATGCAGGTCGCCATGATGTTCTGAACACATGGTGTTATCTGGAGGTGGCCATGACAATTGCTACACCTGGTGACAAGGAAAAGACGGCAGGAATCGCCATATTGAGTGAACCCAGTTTCTAATGGCCTGCATGTGCATATTAAAGTTTGCTGGCCCAACCCTTCAAGCCACCATTTCTGTTAGAGAAGAGATGGTTCAGGGATTGTTTCTTATTCCAGGAAAATTTCCACTGAGAACATTTACCCTTACTATCTGCCTAAAAATTATTTCTTAATAACTCCTGTATCATCACCTCCTGGGTTTAAGTGATTCTCCTGCCTCAGTCTTCCAAGTAGCTGGGATTACAGGTGGCCACCACCATGCCCGGCTAATTTTTGTATTTTTAGTAGAGACAGAGTTTCAACCATGTTGGCCAAACTGGTCTCAAACTCCTGACCTCAGGTGATCCTCCTGCCTCAGCCTCCCAAAGTGCTCACAGGCATGAGCCACTGCACCCAGCCCCAATCTGTGTTTCTATTATCAAAGTCTCATCCTTTGAATGTGTCTTCCTCTAACAACTTCAAAATAGGATCCCTGTTCTGAAGTGAGTATTACATTGAGCCTTACTAAACTACTAATCTAATAATTTTTTATCTACAAACATGGCGATTGTCAGGCCTCTGAGCCCAAGCTAAGCCATCATATCCCCTGTGACCTGCACGTACACATCCCGATGGCCAGTTCCTGCCTTAACTGATGACATTCCACCACACAAGAAGTGAAAATGGCCTGTTCCTGCCTTAACTGATGACATTGTCTTGTGAAATTCCTTCTCCTGGCTCATACTGGCTCAAAAGCTCCCCTACTGAGCACCTTGTGACCCCCACTTCTGCCCACCAGAGAACAACCCCCCTTTGACTGTAATTTTCCTTTATCTACCCAAATCCTATAAAACGGCCCCACCCTTATCTCCCTTCGATGACTCTCTTTTCGGACTCAACCCACCTGCACCCAGGTGATTAAAAGCTTTATTGCTCACACAAAGCCTGTTTGGTGGTCTCTTCACACGGACACGCATGAAAGCGATTTTGTGGTTCAACTTAATATACTGGCCCTCAGAGTCTTTTGGAAAGGGATTGAGTTTTTTTAAGCATACAAATAAAGAATAATAATAATAAATGTAATAACTAACATTATTGAATCATTCATTTAATCCTCACAACATTTAACACTCTCATTTCACAGATGTGAAAACTGAGCATAAAGAAGTTGAGTAAGGCCGGGCACAGTGGCTCATGCCTGTAATCCCAGAGGCCAAGGTGAGAGGATCGCTTGAGGCCAGGAGTTCAAGACCAGCCTGGGCAACATAGTGAGATGTTTCTATAAAAACATTTTTTTTATTATTTGTTTTTAGTTTTTAAAAATTAGTGCACACATGTAGTACCATCTACTTAGGAGACTGAATAGGAGATCACTTGAGCATGGGATATTGAGGCTGCAATGAGCCAAGAATGCACTACTGCACTCCAGCCTCAGTGACAGAGCAAGACCCTGTCTCAAAAAAAAAAAAAAAAAAATGTTGAGTACTCTTCTCAAGGTCACAGACTGGCAAAGGCTAGATTCAACACAGGCTTGTCTGATACACAGGCGTTAACCACTGTGCTGTATTTCCCGAAAAGTTTCTGTTGATAATGAAGGGACTCCCTCTGACCCCATATACTTTTCTAGGCATTGAAACTTTTACTTCTTCCACTGAGATCCCATAAGGGATAAAGTTGCACATGGGCACTAAGGGTGAGTCTGCTGTATGCAAAACAGGTATTGTGTGGGTGCACACATGTGCACATGCAGCATGCTCCTGTGGAAGTGTGTGCCATGTATGGAAATTAGGCTATGATCGTATGGTATGGACAACGACCTTTGATAGATTAGAATACTGAAGATTTCTAATTTTATGAAGAGGACAGACTCAATGTCTTGAAAACTCTCCCACCATTAACACAGAGGAATGCCAGATGTAACATCCATTTGAATGCATAGGAACCAGCTGCGGTGGCTCATGCCACCCCATCTCTACTAAAACTACAAAAATTAGCCAGGCATGGTGGTACGTGCCTGTAATCCCAGCTAATCAGGAGGCTGAGGCAAGAGAATCACTTGAACCTGGGAGGCAGAGGTTGCAGTGAGCCGAGATTGCACCACTGCACTCCAGCCTGGGTGACAGAGTGAGACTCTGTGGAAAAAAAAAAAAAAAGTAAAAACATTTGAATGCATAGTTAAGCTTACAAGAAAGTAAGAGAAATCCCCAGAGCTCAGCAATGAAGATTTGGTTTCTGAAAACCAGAGCATTATGCGAGTGAGCTGATGTGGCAACTAACCTGGATTGGTCGGGTTTATCTCCAACTTGCGAAACGTTAGGAATTTGGTTTTAACATGTACCCAATGATAAAGTGAAAGACCTTGAGACTGCCAAGTAGGAAGCTGAAGTAAGACCCACCCATCCTCCCTCCCCTGACTCCACATACAGCACAGGAAGAGTGGACTAGAAAAATATCTCTCTACCAGCATAACGAAATGATGTAGAAGTTGTCTCTTCTGGCCTACCTAGACTCTGAATAGAAAAAGAAAAAAAAAGAAAAAAAATTAGTTTCCTCATCGGAAAGTCAATTATGGGTCAATGCCATGTGAGGACCCAGGAACCCCCAAGCCAAAAAATTAACACATAAATAGATCCTAGGATGGCTACATCACTGGAGCACCTGGCAGAAGAAAACCACACAGGAGGGACACACTCACCACCATTCTTACAAATAGAGCCCTGCTGAAGATGAACTCATAACATACAATCACACAACTCAGTACTTAATAATCCATCATGAGCAAGAGCCAGCAGAAATAACAAGCATGTAATAAAGTTCATTAGACTCTCAGAGCTTCAGGTTCCTGAATAATCAAATGAAGATGATAAAACAATTAAAAACATAAAGGAGAAAAGTAAACATAGAAGACAGTATAGAAAGGAAAAAAAAACTTCTGAAATGAAAAATGGAATCACTGAAACAGAAAACCCGTTAGTCAAATTTGGCATCAGCTTAGACACAACTGAAAAGAGAAGAGTAGACTATGATAGGGCTCAGGAAATTGCCCAGAATGCAAAAGAAAGAAAACACGGAAAGGGTTCAAGAGAGTTTAAGAGACACAGAAGAGAGAATGAGAAAATAAATATATATCTAATTGGAATTCCAGCAGTAACAAAGAGATGTGAGAGAGGTAATATTCAAAGAACAAATGGCTGAGAATTTTCTAGAATTAATGAAAGACATGAATCCTCAGATTCAGGAAGTATAATACAAAAAGTACCAAGTGGGAAATACAGAAATAAATCTATACCTTGTCACATTATAATAAACAGCAAAACACCAAGACAACAAGAAAATTTTAAACACCAAAAAAAAAAGTAGATTACCTACAAAGGAATGACAAACAGCAGACTTAACAACAACAGAAACCAAAAACACAATATCTTCAAAGTGTAAAATTATAATTATCATCTAGGATTCTCTGCAGATAAAGGAGATAAACTATCACTAAAGAATGAAGGCAAACTAAAGACATTTCAAAGCAAACAAAGAATAAGAGAGTTGACCTCTGTCAAACTTTGGCTGAGAGGAATCCTAAAAGACATAATTTAGGAAGAAGGAAAAGAGGGCTGAGTGCAGTGGCTCACGCCTATAATCCCAGCACCTTGGGAAGCTAGGGCAGGAGGATTGCTTGAGGCCAGGAGTTCCAGACCAGCCTGGGCAACACAGCAAGACCCTGTCTCTACAGAAATATTTAAAAATTACCCTGGCATGGCAGCATGCACCTGTAGTCCCAGCTACTCAGGAGGCTGAGATGAAAGGACCGCTTCAGCCCAGGAATTCCGGGCTATAGTGAACCATGATCACGCCACTGCACTCCAATTTGGGCCACAGAGAGAGATCCTGTCTCTAAAATGGGAGGGAACAGAGAGAGAGGGAGGGAGGGAGGGAGCCCATAGGAAAGGAATAAGATGCAAATGTGTCAAATGTGGGTAAATCTAAATAAGCATTGCTCATATAAAACAATAAAAAGTAACAAATTTGTGGAGGAAACAAAACATTGTGAAACTAGAATATTAGCTATGAATAACCTATTATTGGGACTGTTTCAAGAATAAAGATTATTTTCTAGTTCTAGAGGAGGCTGGTGATGCTGATCAATTTCAGCCTGTCTTAAATCAAGACGCAAGTTAAATGTAAGAAATAGAAATTGAATGCATGATGTCGTTAGTTAAAAAGAAAAATGTGAATTTAAAAAATCACACTTAAAGCAAGACAAAAAAGGAGCAAAGAAAAAGCATAGTAAATAGAAAGCACAAAAGAGGACAGGAAGAAATCTAAACATGTAAATAATTGCAATAAATGCAAATGGATAAAATTCATTATTAATAGAGCATCAGCCTTTCAGAATGCATGTATGGCTGGGTATGGTGGTTCACGCCTGTAATCCCAGCACTTTGGGAGGCCGAGGCAGGGAGATCACCTGAGGTCAGGAGTTCGAGACAATCCTGGCCAACATGGTGAAACACCGTCTCTATTAAAAATACAAAAATTAGCCAGGTGTGGTGGCGCAAACCTGTAATCCCAACTACTTGGAAGGCTAAGGCACAAAAATCGCTTGAGTCCAGGAGACGTAGGTTGCAGTGAGCTGAAATCACGCCACTGCACTCCAGCCTAGGTGACAAAGCGAGACTCCATTTCAAAAAAAAGGTTTTAATTAAAAAATTAAAATGCAGGCATAAGCTGCTTACTAGAGACACAGTGGAATACAGAAAAGTTACAACTAAAGATGTAAAAATATATTACAAGTAAATATCATCAAAACTACTGATAGAGCTATGTTAATATTTTAAATAAGACTTTAAGTCCAAAAGAATTATTATGAAAAAGTAGATGAAAGATACACCATCAAAAACATATAACAATTCTGAACATGTACTCAACTAATAACAGTATCAGAATATGAAGTAAACATGGGTAAAATTACAAGGAAAGTTTTTAAACCCATTGTGAAACTGGGAAATTTTAACAAAAGTACCTCAATAGTTAATAAAGCAAATGGACAAAAAAAAAAAGTAAACAGAGGTCGGGCACGGTGGCTGATGCCTGTAATCCCAGCACTTTGGGAGGCCAAGGTGGGCAGATCAATTGAGGTCAGGAGTTCGAGACCAGCCTGGCCAATGTGGTGAAACCCCGTCTCTACTAAAAATACAAAAATTGGCCAGGCATGGTGGCAGGCGCCTGTAATCCCAGCTACTCTACTTGGGAGGCTGAGGCAGGAGAATTGCTTCAACCGGGGAGGCAGAGTTCGCAGTGAGCCGACATTGTGCCACTGCACTCCACCCTGGGCGACGGAAAAAGAAAACACACATATATATATATATATAATATATTATATATCAGATTATATAATATACTATAATAGTTATAGAATAATGATTGTAATACATAAATATAATAGATATATAGATATAGATAGTCTATATACACAAACACATATATATACCGTATCAAGCTAATTTATTTTTTTCTCTGATTTTCCTTTTTTTCTTTTTTTTTATATTTTTTTATTATACTTTAAGTTCTAGGATACATGTGCACAACATGCAGGTTTGTTACATATGTATACATGTGCCATGTTGGTGTGCTGCACCCATTAACTCGTCATTTACATTAGGTATATCTCCTAATGCTATCCCCCCTCCCCAATTTATTTATTAACATATATAAAATATATAAAGTGTGTGTGTGTGTATATATATACCACAGACAAAAATCAGCAAGTACATGTGCTATTAAAACATAAACAGAATACTTTAGAGTATTTGAACATGTATTTGGTCTCAAAGTAAATCTCAAAAAGTTTTAACAAGCCAATCCTAACAAGATTCAAATAAACTGGAAACCAATAACAAAAAAGTAACAAAAAAATTATATAAAGAAATGTTAAAATACGCTTCTAAATAACTCTTATTTTTTAATTTACTTTTTAATTGAGACAGAGTTCTCACTCTGTTGCCCATGCTGGAACGCAGTGGTGCAATCTCGGCTCACTGCAGCCTCTGCCACCCAGGTTCAAGCAATTCTTGTGCCTCAGCCTCCCGAGTAGCTGGGACTACAGGTGCACGCCACCACACCAGGCTAAATTTTGTATTTTTAGTAGAGATGGGGTTTCACCATGTAGGCCAGTCTGGTCTTGAACTCCTGACCTCAGGTGATCCACCCGCCTCGGCCTCTCAAAGTGCTGAGATTACAGGTGGGAGCCACCACGCCCTGTCTGAGTAACTCTTAAGTCAAAAAAAAAGTATAATGGAAATTAGAAAATAGTATGCATCAAAATGTATAAGATGCCGCTAAAGTTCTGCTTAGGAAAAAATGCATAGATGTCATTGATCATAATTGAAAAAAATAAAAATGACAATGGGGAGCTAAACTTCGTATATGCTATATATTGCTATGTTACAAGCTAGGCTGAAACTTAGTGGCTTAAAGACATAACAATTTATTATTTCTCCTGAATCTGTAGGATGATGGCTGGGCAGTTATTCTGTTGACCTTACCTGCATGTCCTGATGTGGCTACATTTGTTGGCAGGGACTGGGCTCAGCTGGGATGGCTAGACCTCTGTCTATTTGATTTTATATCCTTAAGGCGGCTAAACTGGCCTTTTTCACATGGCAACATAAATGTCCACAAGGGAATCCCCAATGCAAAGTGCTTATCAAGTCTCTGCTAGCCTCTTATTTGCTTATGCCCTGTAAGCCAGAGAAAGTCACATGGCTGGGCACGGTGGCTCACGCCTGTAATCCCAACACTTTGGGAGGCCGAGGCAAGCAGATGGCTTGAGGTCAGTAGTTCGAGACCAGCCTGGCCAACATGGTGAAACCCCGTCTCTGCTAAAAATACAAAAATTAGCCAGACCTGGTGGCAAGCGCCTGTAATCCCAGCTACCTGGGAGGCTCAGGCAGGAGAATCACTTGAACCCAGGAGGTGGAGGTTGCAGTGAGCCAAGATCACACCATAGCACTCCAGCCTGTGCAACAGAGTGAAACTCCATCTCAAAAAAAAAAAAAAAAAAAGTCATATAGCCAACTCCAGCATCAAGACAGGAAGACTGCAAGGGTTTGGATACTAAAAAGAGAAATTCACTGGAGGCCTTTAATATATAACACTCTCAGCCAGGCACAGTGGCTCACTCCTGTAATTCCAACACTTTGGGAGGCCCAAGCAGTTAGATGGCTTGAGCACAGGAGTTCGAGATCAGCCTAGACAACATGGCAAAACCCCATCTCTACAAAAGATACAAAAATTAGCCAGGTGTGGTGGCACGCACCTGTAGTCCCAGCTACTCAGGAGGCTGAGGTGGGAGGATGGCTTGAGCCTTGGAGGCAGAGGTTGCAGTGAACTGAGATCGTGCCACTGGGCCTGGACGACAGAGCCTGGGCACCCAGCCTGGGCGATAGAGCCACACTTGGCAAAAAAATAATAATAATAAATACATATATATAATATATATACATGCACACATATATAAAACAATCTCTATCACAGTCTTCCCTCCACCTCAATGATTGATACCCCTCCCGCATGCAAGGGGCATTCATCCCCAGTCAGGACTCCGAAGTCTCACTCAATCATGTCATCAGGGACAACGTCCAAGACAACATGATCTGCAAGGTTCAAATGTAGATGATGCTTCTCAAGTCCAACTTCTCTGGATCCAGAGACCCATGTACTAAAAAGACAAGTTATCTGCTCACATACGCACCCAGCATACAATGGTGAGGCAGATATAGGACAGTCACAATAGACACCCCCCTCCAAAAACAAAAAGGAATAATGGAAGGCATATAGTAACCATCAACCCATAGCCAAATTTGATTAAGACCCTGGATTAACCCACTTGGACTGCTATAACAAAATACACAGAAGGGATGGCTTCAGCAATATAATATTTTTAAGCAGCCTTTAATTTTTATTATAAAAAAGTTTGAATTTACACAAAAATACAGAGAATAGTATAGTTAACACATTATGTCTGTCATCTAGCTTCTTTTTTATTTTTCAATAGTTTTTGGGAAACAGGTGGTGTTTGGTTGCATGGAAAAGTTCTTTAGTGGTGATTTCTGAGATTTTGGTGCACCCATCACTCAGGCAGTGTACACTGCACCCAATGTGTAGTCTTTTATCCCTCGGCTCCCTCCCACCCTTTCTCTCGAGTCCCCAGAGTCCATTTTAAAATATGGAATGTTGGCCAGGCGCAGTGGCTCACGCTTGTAATCTCAGCACCTTGGGAGGCCAAGGCAATCAGGTCACTTGAGCTCAAGAGTTCAAGACCAGCCTGGGCAATATGGTGAAACCCCATCTCTACCAAAAATACAAAAAAAAATTAGCCAGGTGTGGTGGCACATGTCTGTGGTCCCAGCTACTTAGGAGGCTGAGGCAGGAGGATCACTTGAACCCAGGAGATGGAGGTTGTAGTGAGCCAAGATTGTGCCACTGCACTCCAGCCTGGGAAACAGAGCAAGACTCCATATATATATATATGGATGTGTGTATATATATGTATATACATGGATGTGTATATACACATATACACATATATGTGTATATACACATATACACATATATGTGTATATACACATATACACATATATGTGTATATACACATATACACATATATGTGTATATACACATATACACATATATGTGTATATACACATATACACATATGTGTATATACACATATACACATATATGTATATATACACATATACACATATATGTATATATACACATACACATATACACATATACGTATATGTATATATACACATATACACATATACGTATATGTGTATATATACACATATACACATATACGTATATGTGTATATATACACATATACACATATATGTATATATACACACATACACATATACACATGTATATATACACACATACACACATATATGTATATATACACACATACACATATACACATATATGTATATACACACATATGTATATATACACATATATGTATATACACACATATGTATATATACACACATGCACATATACACATATATGTATATACACACATATATGTATATATACACACATGCACATATACACATATATGTATATATACACATACACATATACACATATATGTATATATACACACATACACATATGTATATATACACACATACACATATATGTATATATACACATATACATATATGTATATATACACATATACACATATACACATATGTATATATACACATATACACATATACACATATGTATATATACACATATACATATATGTATATGTATATATACACATATATACATATATGTATATATACACATATATACATATATGTATATATACACATATATATACACGTGCACATATGTACATACATGTATATATACACACATATGCACATATACACATATATGTATATACACATGTGTGTATATACATATGTGTGTATGCATATGTGTATATATGCATATACATATATGTATATATACACATATACACATATGTGTATATACACATATATATCTTCAAAAATGTGCATGCCATCCTTGCACAGCCACCACGCTAATCTTCTCTGTATCATTCCAATTTTTAGTATATGTGCTGCCAAAGCAATCACAACAATAGAAATTTATTTCTCAGAGTTCTAGAGGCTGGGAAGTCCAAGATCACAGTGCCAGCCAACTTGATTCCTGGTGAGGGTGCTCCTTCTGGTTTGCAGACAGCTGTAAAGCTCTGGTGTCTCTTCCTCTTCTTATAAGGACACCAGCCCTATTGGATTGGGGCCCCATTCTTATGACCTCATCTAATCTTATTACCTCCTCATAGGCACTGTCTCCAAGCATAGTCACACTGAAGGACAGAGCTTTAACATATGAATTTGAGGGGAGACATAATTCAGGCCATACCAGACACCCTATTCTGGAGGCAGAGAATGTTCCTAGTTTAGGGCCTAGTTTTACATCCTGGGAATGGTTTCCTAATCCACTATTCCTCACGGTTCTGGGCTTCTTCTGGCTCTGTTCTCCAAGAGTTCCTATCTACACAACTGCTTGGTAGAGTGCAATATCTAGTAAGGTGGAAAGTGCCTATAGCCTGTGATCCATAAATTTCAATTCTAGGAAGTAGGCCCACAAGTTACTAACGTTGTGACCTTGAGCAAATAACCTCTCTCTGTGACTTAACTTCCTTCTGTGCCTCAGTTTCCCATCTGTAAAATGGAGAAATAATATTGAGTTCCTCATAGTCCTATTATGAGAATTAAATCAATCGGTACTTGTCAAGTGTTTAGAACAGTGCCTGGCAGTTAATATGCACTATTTTTGAAATAATCTCAACATAGATCTATTTATTTTTTTAAATACTATCCAACAGTAAGAGAATAAATACAATAATTGGGTTAAAGCCATAGAGAAATATTATGAAGCAGTTGAAAGGAATGACCCAGAGGAATGAACATAACTTTACAAACTTATGTAAAGTTGTAATATATTCAAACTATTCTTCACATAATCGTGCATTTGTCTGTAATTAAACTTTTTTAATATTCATGGGAATGATGAACTCCAAAATTAGAATAGTGGTTACCTCTGGGAAAAGAAAGAGACTAATGAGTTTGGGGAGTGATACACAGTGCCTGTAACTATACCTAGTGACTTAGATTCTTCAAAAATAGGGATCTGATATGGCTGGGCACGGTGGCTCACATCTGTAATCCCAGCACTTTCGGAGGCCAAGGCGAGCAGGTCTCTTGAGGTCAGGAGTTCGAGACCAGCCTGGCCAACATTATGAAACCCGTCTCTACTAAAAATGCAAAACTTAGCTGGGCATGGTGGCACACGCCTGTAATCCCAGCTACTTGGGAGTCTCAGGCAGGAGAATCACTTGAACCCGGGAGGCAGAGGTTGCAGTGAGCCAAGAGCACACCACTGCACTCCAGCCTGGGTGACAAGAGCAAGACTCCGTCTCAAAAAATAAATAAAACAAGAATAGGGATCTGATGTGGCTGCGCACAATGGCTCATACCTGTGCTTCCTCCAAATTATGACCCTGTAAGGCTCTGTTTTAAGATAAGCACAGGAGGAAGAGCAGAACACAGAAAGGAAGTTATTAAAGATGGCTTCCTATACTAAGTGTCCATGTGAAGGATATCAAAATCCCAGCACTTTGGGAGGCCAAGGCAGGTCAATCACTTGAGGTCAGGAGTTTGAGACCAGCCTGGACAACATGGTGAAACTCCGTCTCTACTAAAAATACAAAAATTAGCTGGAGTGGTGGCTTGCCTGCAATCCCAGCTATTCAAGAGGCTGAGACACGAGAATTGCTTGAGCTCAGGAGGTGGAGGTTGCAAAAACTCTGTCTCAAAAAAAAAAAAAATAGGGATCTGAAATAGCTATAAGATAGCAGGATATTTGATGTACTATTCTCCATGCTCTTCTCATATTTGATGTATTTTGTAATAAATTTTAAAATTAATAATTATTCACAAGAAAATATATAATTGAGCACTGAGGCTGAATTTCCTGTTTTGGTCTCTGCAGATGCCTGACACACAGAAGAGAGCACTTGGAGTCCAGAAGACCCACCCTTGTTCCACCCTTTCAAAATTTCCATCGTAACTGATGTCACTAGTTCAAGAAAACATCCCAGCAACTGAGCTGGGGAGGAAATTGAATAAGAATGTACTTAAGGGAGGTGGATATAGTGTAAAGTAGGACAGAGATTCTCAACCCTGTTTCCCCTACAGCATACCCGAGAAATGAAAGTCTCATCTGAAACTTACTCCCAAGAGTAAGCAGATATGTTTTTAAAGAGCTACGATTAGCTAGGCCAGGCGCGGTGGCTCACGCCTGTAATCCCAGCACTTCGGGAGGCCATGGCGGGCGGATCACGGGGTCAGGAGATTAAGACCATCCTGGCTAACATGGTGAAACCCTGTCTCTACTAAAAATACAAAAAATTAGCCGGTCGTGGTGGTGGGTGCCTGTAGCCCCAGCTACTCGGGAGGCTGAGGCAGGAGAACGGCGTCAACCCGGGAGGCGGAGCTTGCAGTGAGCCGAGGTTGCGCCACTGCACTGCAGCCTGGGCGACAGAGCGAGACACCGTCTCATTAAAAAAAAAAAAAAAAAAAAGAGCCAAGATTAGCTATGGGTTATGCACCGCTTCATCATCTGCTGTCTACCAGCTATAAGTCCACCTCTTTCTCTTCCTCATATCAGGAGGGAACAAAACCCCTGACCTAAGGCTTGAAAACAGTAAGTCATTGATGTTGGACATCTGACCTTCTGACCAAACTAGACCAGGGAACCAGGCTTGCCTAGCCTAGGGCATGGTTGTGGGTACTGGTGATACCGTCTGTCTCGATACCCTCTGCTGTTTCCTTATTATTTCTTCTTATTCTCTCCCACAAATGCAGTTTTGAGAGTAAATCATCAACCCAGAGGAGGAAAGCATGGGAATAGGGCAAGTTAGGACCCATGAGAATAGACTGAGGGATTGATGATACCACATTCACTGCTGGAGCCAGTCACTAACAGCGGTTGTTAGTGGGGAAGAAAGGGGCGTGGCCAGGAGAGTTTACTATTCCATCCTCCCTCTCCCTTTCTCTCTCTCAATCTCTTTTTTTTTTTTTTTTTTTTTTTTTTGAGATGGAGTCTCTCTCTGTCACCTAGGCTGGAGTGCAGTGGCACCATCTTGGCTCACTGCAACCTCCTCCTCCGGGGTTCCAGCGATTCTGCTGTCTCAGCCTCCCGAGCAGCTGGGACTACAGGCTCCCGCCACCATGCCTGGCTAATTTTTGTATTTTTCGTAGAGATGGGGTTTCACCATGTTGGCCGGGCTGGTCTCCAACTCCTGACCTCGGGTGATCCACCTGCCTCAGCCTCCCAAAGTGCTGGGATTGCAGGCGTGAGCCGCCCACCCCCGCCTCCTCTCCCTTTCTCCATCTCCTGTGCTATGCTATCAGTCCTACCCATCTAAATTGCCTGAGAGCCTGACCTACCATAGTATGAGAGGAGAAGAAAAAGTGTGACCCAGGGCAGGAAGAAGAGAGAAGGAAACAGGAATAGAAGGTGGTAGAGACAGAAGAGAAGGTCCCCTGGCTGTGGACCTTGCCCCTGAGGCCACAAATATATGTAAGGGACATAGTAACCTGGGGAAACGGAGAAAGGGGACTATCAGATGGGCCAAAGCTAGTTTAGGATAGGAAATTTACATAATTTTTTTCAAAACACTAACAAAATCTACTTATACAAACGAAGATTGAAATTTATACTTTTCATGATGCTCATACAGTCTTTTAAGTAAAAGCAAAAGAGATATTCTATTTTTAAAGAGCTTCTTCTCTTGGGATTCAAAATTTTAGTCAATGGGCATTTCTGATGCAATCTGCACTTGCTGAAGATAAGTAGTTAGTAAAGGAAGGTGTCCATTAATTTGAAGAAATCTGGCCATTTAATATCTTAGCACTTATTCCAGTGGACCCTGGTCTTAATTTGAAAACACATACACCCCTCACTTTCTTTTTCCCTAAGAAAAAGAGGTTTCCGTCCAGGCGTGGTGGCTCACGCCTATGTAATCCCAGAACTTTGGGAGGCCGAGGTGGGTGGATCATGAGGTCAAGAGTTCAAGACCAGCCTGGCCAACATGGTGAAACCCCAAAAATACAAAAATTAGCCAAGCATGGTGGCAGGTGCCTGTAATCCCAGCTACTCAGGAGGCTGAGGCAGGAGAATTGCTTGAACCTGGGAGGCCAAGGTTGCAGTGAGCCAAGATTGCACCCCTGCACTCCAGTCTGGATGACAGAGCAAGACTCCATCTCAAAACAAAGAAAAAAAAAAAGAAAAAGAGGTTTCCATAACTTCGTTGAAATCAAAATAACCATCAAACCTCTCCATTCTTTGACTATTCTTCTTGTTTTTTGTTTTGTTTTTTTTTTTTGAAACACAGCCTCACTCTGTCGTCCAGGTTGGAGTGCAGTGTTGTGATCTCAGCTCACTGCAACCTTCACCTCCCAGATTCAAGTGATTCTCCTTGTCTCAACCTCCTGAGTAGCTGGCATTACAGGTGTGTGCCAGCACGCCCAGCTAACTTTTGTATTTTTAGTAGAGATGGGTTTCATTATGTTGGCCAGGCTGATCTTGAACTCCTGACCTTAAATGATCTGCCTGCCTTGGCTTCCCAAAGTGCTGAGATTACAGGTGTGAGCCACTGCGCCCAGCCTCTTCTTCTTTCTTATGACCAGGCTTACAGGGTAAGGCAAGAAAGGGAAATAATGAGATAAAACAATTTCTTAATCACCTTTCACTTGATGACTTCTGGAAGCTGGTGTTGGAATGGCAATGTCCCAGAATCACAGACACTTAATGATGGAAGTCATCTGAGAAGCATCCTTGCCTGTTGCTCCGCCACACGGGCATTTTCCCTACAGAAAATGACAACAGATCCTTTCATTTCCATGAAGTCCAATAACTAACTAATAATTGTGAGTTATTTAAAATATCAAGTTAGGCAGTACTGAACTAATAATAAGAATGTATACGCAATGAGGAATCTGACTCCACTTTTTGATGCTTGACTGCTGACAGCTTTTAAGCTTCCATCTGCCTCTGCAGGGACCGAAACAGCATATATTTAAAATAATTGGCCAGGCACAGTGGTTCATGCCTCTAATCCCAGCACTTTAGGAGACCGAGGCAAGAGGATCTCTTGAGGCCAGGAGTTTGAGGCCAGCCTGGGCAACATAGTGGGACCCATCTCTACCAAAAATGAAAAAAATATTAGCTGGGTGTGGTAGCACACACCTGTAGTCCCAACTACTCTGGAGGCTGAGGTGGGAGGATCGCTTGAGCCCAAAAGTTCAGGGCTACAGCAAGCTATGAACCCACCACTGCACTCCAGCCTGGGTGACAGAACAAGACCAATTTAATTAATTGATTATTAATGCAATAACTTATTTATTAATTAATTAGCTAATTGATTTAATTTAATTAATTACTTATTAATTAGGAGGTTGAGGTGGGCGAATCACTTGAGGTCAGGAGCTCAAGACCAGCCTGGCCAACATGGTGAAACTCTGTCTCTACTAAAAATAAAAAATTTAGCCGGACATGGTGGCCATGGATGTGGTGGACGACACTGCCATTCCAACACCAGCTTCCAGAAATCATCAAGTGAAAGGTGATAAGTAATAAGTAATTAATTAAATAAGAAAAGAAAATAATTGACTTACCATTATGTTTACCATGATGCTTATGCATCCAACAGTAAAGACAGTACAGTAAACAATATTCCCAATCTGCTTGTTGTCATGATGCTTTATGAGGTCCCAAATTCAGAAGACTTCATTCTCCCAGTAAGACATCCTACTTGCAAAGACTTTCCTAAATATCATGGTTTGGGTTTTTGTTTTTGTTTTTGTTTTTTTTATTGAAATAGAGTCTCACTCTGTTGCCCAAGCTGGAGTGCAGTGGCGTGATCTCGGCTCATTGCAACCTCTGCCTTCCAGGTTCAAGCAATTCTCCTGCCTCAGCCTCCTGAGTAGCTGGGATTACAGGCGCCCACCATCACGTCCGGCTAATTTTTGTATTTTTAGTAGAGACAGGGTTTCAACCATGTTGGCCAGGCTGGTCTCGAACTCCTGACCTTAAATGATCCGCCCACCTCAACCTCCCAAAGTGCTGGGATTACAGTTGTGAGCCACCATGCCCAGCCTAAATATCATGGTTTTGAAAAAGCACAGTGTCAATTTCTCTAATTTGTGTCATCATTCCACATATAGGGTGGGCTGTTGTATAAGGCAAAGAAAATTGATGTATGATCAATTGGTTACTCATTCATTCAATATGTGTTGAATACCTAGTATGAGACAGGCACTGTTCTGAACAATATGGACATAGTATAGAACAAGATAGACAAAAATCCCTGTCCTTGTGGAATTTATATTCTAGAAAGAGGGGGTAGGAAAAGTAATAATAAAGTAAATTATATAGTAAGTCAGAAGATAAGGGTTATAGGAGAAAATAGAACAGAATAAGGGAAATCCAAAGTCCTAGGGCAGAAATGGGGAAGTGAAATTATCATTAGAGTGGTTTGGTTTCCTTACTGCTGTTCACCAAATACATATGGTTTTTGATCTCCAGGCTTATACTAGGATTGTACTTCCCTATCATATTAAAGTTAAGTACAGCTATAGGACTTGTTTTGGCCAATGGAATGTGAGCAGAAATGATGTGTGTGATTTCTGGACAGAAGCTTTAAGTATAGCGTGTGATTCTCCACATGCCTCTCCCACTGCTGCATGCCATAGGAAGCTTCACTTGGCCAGAATTCCTGAATAACATCATGAGCCAAAGTCCCTGCCAACCTGCGTTAGACACTTGGTGTGAGCTACATATTGATTAAGCTAATGAGATTTTGGTCTTGTTTGTTACTGCAGCATAACCCGACCTATCCTAACTGATGCAAGTTGTCAGGGTAGACCCCACTAAGACAACAAATGATAGTGGCTTGAAACTGAGTGACAATAGCAGAAGAGATGAGAAGTCATCAGAATCTGGAAATATTTTGCTGTATGGAAAAGAGTTAAGTCCTATATGATTGAAAATGTGAGACCAGTTACAGCAGACTACATTGATTCTAATAGTATGTCAGAGACATCTTGTGTAAAAAGGGGAAATATACTTGTGTAAAAAGGGGAAGGGTTCTAGGGGCAATCTTTTATGGTCTGGTGACAATCTGGGAGGAAATAAATAATCTATCTAGCAGGTTTACAACAGCATAAGCAACCTACTAAATATTAGGAGATTTTACTGTCCACGATGAGATTTCTGACTTGTATAGTGGAGCATTATTGCCCTCTAGTGATGAAAGAGAAAATGTACTTAGAGAAAAGGAAAGTGACAACCAATGATTCTGGGAAACGCAATTCGAAATTTGGGGTATTCTTTGGGCCATGACTGGTTGCTTTCTAACAACTTTTGACTGGGAGACACCGTGAACAATTGTATATCTGAGAAGATAAAATCTGGCATTGCTCTTCAAAGTTATCCATAATTTTCAAAAAAGTGAGAATCCTGAATCCGTATTGGTTAAGGTGCCAGGATTATTGTAAGTATAAGAATTAGTAGTGATATCTACTACACAAATATTTTATTGTCTTCCATAAAAGATAGGGACAAGTAAGGGGATGAAGATTAATGTGTGTAACTGATAATTCCTGAACTTGGTGTTCTTTGTTTTGCTTTGTTTTTTTAACCAGTTGCACAAATGAGGAACGGTAAGAGACTTCCTGTTAGTAATTCAGTGAAATAGTAGTTAGTGAAATAGAGTGGCATTTTTTTTGTCACTTTCATAAGCTCAATATGAAGTAGTAGAGAGATGTAGCTTCCCAAAAGGCTGCAATCATGAAATGTTTATCCAAAAGAAAGTAATATATCCATTGAACTTCATATAATTATGCTGGAACAACCAGTATAATTTATTTAATCAAGATACAAACATTGTTGCATCTCTTATTTTACTTAACTAAACCAAGCAGAATCCCAATACTTTGGATAAGTTGGAGGTATAATTTCTTTCAAGGGACTTCTCTTCTTCTGCCCACTTATTCAAGAATCCCAGGATGTTGTCCAGAGTGGATGAACATATTTCTGAAATGCCTTCTGGAGAGCAATCCAGAGGATCCAATCCATCACCAGCAGACCTAACTTTCAGCTACCATTGTTGTTGCCACATTATGAATACTGGTCTTTCCCAGTCTGGTATATTCTTTTCCACTGTTCTTTTCCGTCCATATTCCTATGCAGGCCACAGTGGTGTCCTCCTCCCTCACTTCCCAGGTAATAGCTCTCCAGGTTAAAACCACATATGCAGTCATTCTTCCCAACACACTCATTGTGCCCTTGTGGATCCAGGACAATTCCAGTTCCAGACATAGCCACAAGCTAACCCAGAACCCACTTTTCCCCAAGACTATGTAGAATCGGGTAATAACCCAGAATTCCCAGTCTTCACTCATCCTTCTCTCCCCTAAGAGCTGCCTCTAACCATCCAAAAGGTACTATTTATGAGGAAGTCCAAAAGAGATGTGTGAGAGATATTGCATACTCTTCCAGTAGCCACCTGGGTTTCCATGAAAATTTACTTCTGCTTAAGCAAACTTTCATCTCTGCATATTTTAAAAAGCAGCCTTCATCAAGCCCTTTTTAAAAGGCTTTGTTGTACATTTCCCCAAGAGCAATAGATGTCTGCTTACCCTATCTTTACTTATGAACCACAAAGAACAAAGAAGATCCGCTTCGGAATGACTCACTTTATCCTCCCATGCAGGAAGATCAAAGGCCAAGTTTAAATGGCAGCTTCTCTGACACCCATATCTTAATTACAGTCTGGGTGCCACATTTAAGCATAAATCTTATTCTAGAAATATATCTTATAAATCTAAACACATGTACATTAAAGATCTAAACTATAATAAAGTCTCTGACTCCAGTGTTTGGAGCAGCTACAACATAAACTCATGTACAAAAGATATGTTCGGATGTTCATTATTGCATTGTTGAAAATAGGGAAAAAAATTGAAAATGTGGTAAATGTATATTGATATTGATAAAGGAATGGTCAGATTAAATTATAATATATCCATATGATGGAATACTATGCAGTTGTGAAAAGAATAGATTTATTCTTTGGGAAAAAATCTGGACATTGTGTATAATTTCTATAATAATAACCAAAAAATGTTAACAGAGATTATTTCTAGGTAGAGAGACCACACTGAGAGGATGAAACTAAGGGGGCCGTGGGGAGTTGGGCAGATATAGACTTTTTTCTTTTTGGAGACAGGGTCTTGCTCTGTCGTGACTGACACGGTCATAGCTCATTGCAGCCTCAGACTCCTGGGCTCAAGTGATCCTCCTACCTCAGCCCCCTGAGTAGCTGAGATTACAGGCATGTGCCACCATGCCTAGCCAGATACAGACTCTTTCTTTTCTCTTTATATGCTTCTAAACTGTCTGAATGTTTTACAAAGAACTTGCATTGCTTTTCTTTTTTCAATTATGAAATATGCATATTATTTTAACTTATATATAGGTGTGAATGATTTATCTATATAATTTAATTAAATATAATTTAACTTGATAAATACTCATAATTTTGAATATTTTAATGTAAGGAAGAAATGTGTCTTTTCTCCTTTAATAAGGAAAGATTGTGCTGGGGATTTAAAAAACAAAAAACAACAACAACAAAAAAAAACATGATCAAACCTAGGTAGATGACCAGATGGTGGAGGATCCAAAAGCTAGGTAAAGTAAGAAATGATTGAGAGTGTTTTGGGTTTTTAACTTGAATAAAAAATAGAGCTGTCTTCAAATATCTACAGTAAGGGAATTCCACTTTTAGGTTTGTGAGGGCAAGATGATTTGAACCAATCCTATCACACACGGAAACTAACAAAACTGAGCAAAATATGAAAAGACATCTTCCCGAAGGCATCACAGAGCTAGCAAAATCATGAAGATTTACTATTCCTGGATCCAGGGAAGACAGGAACTCCTATAAATTATGTGGGCATTATTCCCATCCTGCACTTCATCCACTAGAAAATGATTTACTTAGAAACAATGTGAAACATTGTGATACACAATTAGGCATTCTGTAAATCTACATATCATGGTTTCAACAACAGCCTTTCGAGTGGGAAGGGCCAATCCAAACCCAGAGTAAGTGTCTACTCCAGTGACAACAAATCATTGCCCCTTTCATGATAGAAGTGGTCTCATGTAATCAACATGCCACCAGATGGCGGGCTGATTTCCCCAGGGAATTGAACCGTATTCAGGGTTCAGTGTTGGCCTCTGCCGTTGGGAGATAGGGCACTCAGCAGCGGTTGTAACCTGATCGGTTTTGGTGAATGGAAGACCCTTTTGCTGAATCGATGGATAACTTTCATCCCTACCACCTTAGCCACTTTGTTTATGAGCCAATGAAACAGGAATAGGGCTTGCTGAAAAAAAGAGGCTGAATAATAGCCACAGAAAATGTCATCTTATGAAGTGACTTAAGATGCAACGTTCTGTCGGGGACATGAACTACTTACTGATCCTAATACTCTGAGTGGATGGTTTCCTGAGGGATGATGACTTCCTGCTTGGATGTGATGATGCCTATAGTAAGCAAGGTGAAGATGCCAGAATTTCTGTGATATTCTACTACTCAGGTAGTTGTAAGCATGTATATTGGACAAAAAAAAAATCTCATTTTTGTTAAGAGAGGACCATACATCTACATTTCCCCCAGATATCCTTATCAATTTTTCTTTTTTTTTTTTTTTTTTTTTTTGAGACAGAGTCTCATTCTGTCACCCAGGCTGGAGTGCAGTGGCACGATCTCATCTCACTGCAACCTCTGCCTCCTGGGTTCAAGTGATTCTTCTGCCTCAGCCTCTCGAGTAGCTGGGACTACAGGTGTGTGCCACCATGCCTGGCTAATTTTTTGTATTTTTAATAGAGACAGGGTTTCACTGTGTTAGCCAGGATGGTCTCGATCTCCTGACTTTGTGATTTGCCTGCCTCGGCCTCCCAAAGTGCTGAGATTACAGGCGTGAGCCACTGCGCCCAGCCTAATTTTTGTATTTTTAGTAGAGATGGGGTTTTACCATGTTGGCCAGGCTAGTCTCTAATGCCTGACCTCAGATGATTCGCCCACCTCGGCCTCCCAAAGTGCTGGGATTACAGGCATGAGCCAGCGTGCCCAGCTTTATCGTCAATTTTTCAATCTCATTTTTCCAAGCCCCTGGTCACCCATTCAAACCAGAAACCACTGTCTATTTTGAAAAGTGTAGATACATATGTCTTGCCATCTCTTATTTCAGATGCATAGCTCAAAATTCCACCCCCTCAGGGCACTTCCCTTCACTGTCCTTCCAGGTGGTATCAGCATATCATGCAGATCCATTTGTAAATCAGGCTACTCTTGACTTGCTGCCCTGTATGGAATTCCATCCACCTTGGTTGGCTCTGACAATGAAGAGATGCAATTTGCCACTTCGGAAACCCACTGTCTCTGTTAATCTTGGGAAGTCCATTTCCATGACAGCATTTCCCACTATTAACCTTTGCCTACAGAGGACAACTATCATTGAGCTCTTAAAAATGCTAATGACTCTCTCACCAGTACCTTCCTTACTACCTTGGTAAAGGGTGATGCTCTGAACCCTCAGAGTGGAGTCAAATGTTGGATTATTCAGTCTCATAAGTAAATTCTAACATCCCACTTCCTTGAGACTTCAGATACTGTGCTCAATACTATACCATAGAAAGTCTGGCATCTCTACCTCACTTACAGTAGGCATCATCACATCCAATCAGGAAACCATCATCATCCATCAAGAAACCATCCCAGAAGATTATTAGAACCAGTAGCTCATGTCTTTGACAGAACATTGAATCCCAATTCACAGGTGAACATAAAGGACTTCTCTTTCCACCATATTTCACCCCTCACACAGCCCAACAACTTCCAGATGAATTCCCACATGGTTTATCCCTACTCTCGCTGGTATATATTAGCTGTATGGTACCATGATTTTTTTAGTATGTGACCTATTTCCTCCCAAGGCAAGTGCTATAATTCCAAGAGGTTATCATTCTTTTGCTGTGTGGCTTATTTCCTCCCAAAGCAGGGACTGTCTTTCCCTGTCAAGGTTGAGATCTGACTCTGGTTATTGGCCTGGAGGCAGAGATGTGGCAGGACTCAGTTTTAAGAAAAAATGCTATCTTACAAGGCATCTGCTTCAGGTGAGGCCGTTACATGGTCTCTAGACAAGGAAGGCTAATCTCTTTCAGCAAGAAGGAAGGGGCTGGTATGCCAGAAAGAAAGACTTAGGAAGATGTCGATGTTCAAGTTCTTCTGATTCCTTGAACAGTCCAATTCCAAAATTCCATCCTGTACAACTTTCACAACCAATTGTCTTAACACAAGTCCTCTAGAAAGCAGAACTCAAGCAAAAAAAAAGAAAAATATTTCTGGCACTTGGACAGAAGCATGTCCAAAGACACAGGGTGAGGGAAAAAAGTGATACAAATAAAGATGTGATGCAATGGCATGCAATGGATTGCGGCACTGCTTCACAATGAGCTACAGACACACAGTAGGTCGCTTTGCAGGCAGGTTCACTCTGCACAAAGGACTTCTCCAGAAGAGTTGCAAAAAGAAAACACATCTTGCAGTAATCCCTGAAAAGATATGAATTTATTTCCCATTGGTCATTGCTCATTCCATTGAGCTAATTCCCTAAACAACTGAGTTGCACCATCTGGGCTCCCGGCAGCCACACAGGAAACCATATCCCACACCTTGCAATGTGGCGTCTTATTCAAATCTCAAAGTGGAGGGGTGACCTGGTGTGGGTGTGACACCAACCACGTGAAAGGAGGAGGCAGTTAAGAGCCTCTGAGAAGGTGTACAAGTGGTGCTGATATAGTAGATTTGGAAGTTCCAGTGCACAAGGAAGGAATGCTTCCACCAGGAAACACTGTCACGATGAATTGGAAACCTGAGACTGTCTTTGGACAGTTTGGGCTCCTCATGCTACTGAACAAATGGACAAAGTAAGGGGCCACTCTAACAGGTAATTCATCCTAATTATCAAGGAAAAATTAGGTTGCTGGCCAGGCGTGGTGGCTCATGCCTGTAATCCCAGCACTTTGGGAGGCACAGACGGGCGGATCACTTGAACTCAGGCGTTCATGACCAGCCTGGCCAACATGGTGAAACCCCGTCTCTACTAAAAATACAAAAATTAGCCAGGCATGGTGATGGGCACCTGTAATCCTAGCTACCCTGGAGACTGAGGCAGGTGAATCACTTGAACCCAGGAGGCAGAGTTTGCAGTGAGCCAAGATCACACCACTGCACTAAAGCCTGGGCAACAGAGCAAGACTATGTCTGAAAAAAGAAAAAAAAAATGAATATTAAAATGACTCTTGAGCTTGCCCAATAACCTGGACCTATCACAGAGCCTTCTTTTGTTCTAGGCTCCTGTTAAAACTAGCAGCTTTGCGATCAGTCAGTAAATGGACTAGAGTTGCATACCACATAAGGAATATGTTGCCCGCAAGATCCACTAGGTATTGCATCATTTTTTTCATCTGGAGCCAGATGTAACGATTTATCCTTGGCCTTAGAAAAGATATTTCAACATGTCCCATACTACTGGACTCCTAGAAATTTCCCTGAGGTAGAAAGCCCCTGAATCTTTGTCAGATTTGTTTCCCACCCTCTAACATACCTTACCAATGCCTTACCAATACATCTACAATAGTTGCTACTTCTTGGTAGTTGCTCTCCTTGCTCATCAGATCCAATCAGCTTAATATAATAAATGTCATGGACCAGTGTGAAGTCTTGTGGAAGGGAAAGGTAACCAAGGTCCTTGCAGACTAAATTATGACATAGGACTGAAAAGTGAAGGTGTATTGCTGGCCCTGCCAGCTGAAAGCAAGCTGCTTCTGGTGGTGTGTACTAACAGGTATGGAGGAAAAGCATTTGCCAGAGCACTTGTGTTTCAACTACCAGATATGTTCATGTACCCAAGTGATGAAACTACATCTGGAACAGCAGTTGCAATTGGAGTCACCATCTGGGTAAGTTTATGACAATCTATTATTACTCTCTATCCGTTTTCGGCACAGGCCAAATAGGCGAGTTGAATGGGGATGTGGTAGGAAGCACCAGCCCTATATCCTTCAAGTCCTTGATGGTGGCATTAATCTCTGTAATCCCTCCAGAAAGGTAGAACTTACTATCTCACAGTTCTGGAGTCTGTGAGTCTGAGATCCAGGTGGTAGCAGGGCCATGCTCCCTCTGTATGTGCTGAGGAAGGATCTGTTCCAGGCCTGACTCTTAGCTTCTGGTGGTTTGCTGGTAATCTTTGGCATATATTGGCTTTTGGCAGAACTCCAGACATTACATGATTATTTCTGTTTGTGTGTGTGTGTCCAAATTTCCTCATTTTATAATGACATGAATCATTGGTGTTCACTCTACTCCAGTATAACCTCATCGTAATTTCATCTGCAGTAACCCTGCTATGGTTTGGATGTTTGTCCCCTCCAAATCCCACATTGAATGTGATTCCCAATGTTGCAGGTGGGGCCTGGTGGGAGGTGTTTGGAGCATACAGGAGGATTCCCTCATGAATGGTTTAGCACCATCCCCCTGGTGATGAATGAGTTCTTGCTCAGTTAGTTCACACAATATCTGGTTGTTTAAAAGTCTGGGACCTGGCCAGGTGAGGTAGCTCACACCTGTAATCCCAGCACTTTGGGAGGCCAAGGCAGGAGGATCACTTGAGGCCAGGAGTTCAGCCAACATGGTAAAACCCTGCCTCTATTTTAAAAAAATACAAAAATTAGCCAGGTGTGGTGGCACACACCTGTAATCCCAGGTACTCAGGAGGCTGATGCAGGAGAATCACTTGAACCCACGAGGCAGAGGTGAGGTGAGGCAGTGAGCCAAGATCACACCACTGCAGTCCAGCCTGGGTGACAGAGCGAGACTCTGTCTCAAAAAAAATCAATCAATCAATCTGGGACCTCCCTCCCTCGCTCTCTCTTGCTCCCACTCTCACCATGTGATGCACCTGTTCCCTGCACCTTCCACCATGATGGGAAGCTTCCCAAGGCATCACCAGGAGCAGATGCCGGCACCATGCTTCCTGTACAGCCTGCACAATTGTGAGCCAATTAAACCTCTTTTCTTTATAAATTACCTGGTCTCCGGTATTCCTTTATAGCAACACAAATGGACTAACATAGACTCTATTTCCAAATAAGATCATATTCTGAGGCACAGAGCTCAGGCACTTTCTGTGTCCCTCCATTTCACCCCATTTCCTCACTCCAACTCTCCCTAGTCGCCTTCATCTCTAACTTGGATGTTCTTCCAATTGGGATTCCCCACAAGTCCTCTCAGCCCCTTTAATCAAGTGTCCATATCACAGCCACTATTGGTTTATCATTTTTGTAGGTAGAGGTAGTTCTAGTGACTTTCACTTGGCCTATGCCACCATAACAGCCTTCATTCCACAGGTCAGGGACCCATTGTAGAGATTCTGCTAGTTGCTGAGTATGTCTATTCTAATCCTGCATTCTAGAACGCAGGTTCCATTCCTGTGTAATAATCACAGGATCATTCAAGGGACCCATGGGACTCACTGTGAAATTGATCTGAGCTAAAACTCTATAAGCTCTTACTCTGACTGGTGGACCACAGTAATGTTTTGAGCCTCCTGGAATTAGCATCAATTCAGTGTCCAGTAATCCCTAAACTATCTGATTATTTTTCCTTTCCCCAGTGCATAGTTACCCCAGTAAATAGCCATGGGTCCATTGAGGGAACACTGGGGGAAAGATAAACAATATAAACCTGGCAATGTGGTAGGGTTCTTCCTCAAGGGGAACCCAGCCTCTCCTTCATTGAAGGGATTCTGGACCTATAAACTAGCTCAAGTCTAGGAAATGATTCAGAGGCTATGACTCACTTGTGGTGACTTAAGATAGACTTCTGTTGGCTGGGCACGGTGGCTCACACCTATAATCCCAGCACTTTGGGAGGCTGAGGCGGGCGGATCACCTGAGGTCAGGAGTTTGAGACCAGCCTGGCCAACTTGGTGAAACCCTGTCTCTACTAAAAATACAAAAATTAGCCAGGCATGGTGGCAGGCGCCTGTAATCCCAGCTACTTGGGAGGGTGAGGCAGGAGAATTGCTTGAACCTGGGAGGCAGAGGTTGCAGTGAGCCAACATCATGCCCCTGCTCTCTCCAGCCTGGGTGACAGAGTGAGACTTGGTCTCAAAAAAAAAAAAAAAAAAAAAAAAGACTTCCGTTTACTCAGCCTAGAACTCTTCCACTTACATAAATCAAATAAGAATTTAGTAGACTGCCATCTATTTCTTCCATAGGTACACAATGATCAACCAGCCAATGCCATAGGTCTCTGAGTCAGACAATTCTTGTTAATTTTTGTTTTATAAAATTTTTTGTAGAGATAGAGTCTCACTATATTGCCCAGGCTGGTCTCAAACTCCTGGCCTCAAGCAATACTCCTGCCTCTGCCTCCCAAAGTTCTGGGATTACAGGCATGTGCCAGTGTTCCTGGCCTGAGTCCAACAATTCTGATGGCTGCTTTGACTCTGCTGCCCATTACAGCATAACCATGCCACACTATCTTTGCTGATTGTCACCATTTGGCCCCTGCTACCCTGGGATCAAATTAACCCCACTGCCTCTAGGGGTCCCAGTTTGATGGTAGCAGTTCCCACTGTACATTCTGACCTACAAAGAAGAGAAACCAAATTTGTGGGCCTCCTTCTCAAAAATCTATTTCTCACCATCATGGTGAAAAGTGTGTTCTCTTGACTCCTCCAGGGTGGGTGGGTGGGGCTTATATGATAAATCCACCCTAACATTCCAATCTCCCTGAGCCTTTGAATCCCTTCCTCCACAGTACACTGAGGCAGTTCTGGCATTTTGACTTTAGTGTAGGCCATCTTCGAGTCCATGTTCAGCAAACCAACTAAACTGTTAAGAGTCCTTTCTAACCTCTCAAATATTGAATCCAGAATCTCTGCTGAGTGGGCCAATATCAATAAAGTTGTCCTGACTCAACTTTACAGTCCTACCACCATATCCTACACTCTAAGATCCATTCCCACACATATTCCCCAGATTTCTGTCTGTATAGACTGGGAAAATCATGGAGTCCTTTTGGTGTGCAGGGTACCTCCTCATGGATCATAATTTGTACCTCACTCTTTGGTGCCTACTGGAACTGGAGTCTAGTTGTACATCTAGGAGCAAAGCAGGTAGCAAGGGCAGACCCTGAGGCAGATGAGTGATGCCTGGTAAGGAACACCTCTGAAGAGACCATTACAGATCCTTCAGGCAAAGTAGGATTAACCTTCTCAGACAGAAGTAGAAGGGCTGCTTCTACCAGCAAGAAATACTACGCAGAATTTAGGGGTTCCATTTCACTGGCTTCATCAGGATCCTTTCTTATGTCCCCATTCCACTTTTCAGGATCCCACTGCTTCTCAATCAATGCTCTCACCTTATTTTTTTAAGAGACAAGGTCTCACCCTCTTGCCCAGGCTGGAATGCAATGGCAAAATCACAGCTCACTGCAGCCTTAATCTCCCGAGCTCAAGTAATCCTCCCACCTTAGCCTCTGGAGTAGCCAGGACTACAGGTGCATACCACCATGCCCAGCTAATTAAAATAATAATCTGTAGAGATGAAATCTTGCTATGTTGCCCAGGCTCATCTCGAACTCCTGGACTTAAGCAATCCTCCTGCCTTAGACTGTACTATCTTATTATTCTAAGTTTTACATTTGGGGAAGTGATACATGTGAACCTTTTCCATAAACAACAAAGGGCCGGGAGTAGTGGTTCATGCCTGTAATCCCAGCACTTGGGGAGGCCATGGTGGGAGGACTGTTTGAGGCCAGGAGTTCGAAACTAGCCTGAGCAACATAGTGAAACACCATCTCTACCAAAAAAAAAAAAAGTTCTTAAATGACAAGGAAGTACAAATACACAACAGATAAAAGAGGAACACTCAGGTGGGGCTTGAAACCTATACTCTGCCTCTTTTCCTCCCTTCCCTCCAGGGACCCTCTAAAGAACCTCATTAATAACACCACTAGGGCTCCCCAGAGTAATCTAAAAGCCACCAAGTCAACTCTTTTTTTTTAAAGCTATCACCTACAGGAAGAACAGTCAACTCTCTTTACATTAACTCATTATTTTCTTACAATCCCAATGATCTGCAGTACTATGTTCAAAAACAATCTGAGTAAGCCGGGTGCGGTGGCTCACGTGTGTAATCCCAGCACTTTGGGAGGCTGAGGCAGGTGGAACACCTGAGGTCAGGAGTTCGAGACCAGCCTGGCCAACACAGTGAAACCCCATCTCTACTAAAAATACAAAAACTTAGCTGGGCTTGGTGACAGGAGCCTGTAATCCCAACTACTCAGGAGGCTGAGGCAGGAGAATTGCTTGAACCCAGGAGGAGGAGGTTGCAGTGAGCCGAGATCATGCCACTGCACTCCAGCCTGGTGACAGAACGAGACTCTGTCTCAAAAAAAAAAAAAAAAAAAAAAAAGCAACAAACTACATTCTCTTTTACTCCATATCCTGCTACTAAGGAGAAATGGGGTAAGGATTTAGTGGAATATACATAAAGTAAAGCTGTGTTTCTTCTATCAGTTAAAATTTCTACTGTTTTACTGATGAAAAGAGGATAGTTCTATTATGCAATAGTCTTAATAAGGGTTTGTTTTAAATTGGTTCCTATTGGTTGGTGAAAAGTAACTGCAGTTTTAAATGGCAAAAATCATTAAACACATAAGATATAAAACTGGGGCTTTGAGGTTATGAAGCTTAACTAAGTGTAACCATGCAATCTCTGATGGGTTGGGAGGCTTGGAGATTTAATTATTTTTTTCAAAAGCTATTTTTTGGCAGAGGCTTCCACACCATTTGTAAATTACTTTTTGAAAACATTTACCAAAAGACTAAGGTATGACTACCACATAAAATTACTGTTTAGGGAGACAGAACTTCTGCATGAACTTTCCCCTTTGGGAAAAAGGGTTTAAAAAAACAAAAAGTAACATTTATTTGTGCCTAGGCTAATAGAAAGAATGAGACTAAACCCCTTGTTTGTTTTTATTGATTCTTTTTAAGATTGAAACAGACTATTACAACAATATTTGAGATTTCACAGAGAACTGCATGCTTTTGTTATTAAAAGACTTTTGTTGAAAAATTTGACCTTTTCCTCTTATGAACGGAAGAAATATAGAGGTTTCAAGCATTTTTGCCAGCACAGAGTCATTCACAACAACCTTCTAGATGCTTATTTTCTACCTTTTCCTACAGAAGGTAATATTCACTTACCAGAAGGCCATCTCCACCACTGAATGATTCAAAGCTTCAGAGCTCAAAAGTGATCAGAACTCACAAATTAGCATAATTAGTCCAAAGCTTGATTTAAATGTTTGAAGAACAGCAAACATCAAATAATATAATACCAAATAGAATATTATAGTCTCTATGAGGTAATAACTCATCAGCTACAACCACCTAAAACTGAAATTTTCTGTACTTAGTTTCTATTAGTACAACACCTTCATTCTTAATGCTTCTTAGGGCATCACAGGTTTTAGAAATTAATGTATTTTTAGCATTCCACAATAATGATCACTTTCAAAAACTGCAATATATATCTGCATGTTACACTGACATACAACACATAACTATTCTGTCACACATCAACTTTTAGCCTCAAATAATAGAATACAAAAAGCTACACTGGACATAACACCACAGAACTTTTGAATATCCCCTTTTCCCAATTGTTAACAGGTAGTACTTTTTCTAAAGAGAAAGTGATGAAAAATCCAAAATTTCTGCATCCAGTGTTTGACTCCAACTTTCTACTTTATCGTCTCCTGGTACCACCATATCCTAGAATGAGAGGGGTAAAATTTACATTAGTTTTTAAAAATGCATTAGAATTGCTTATAAAATTACAAGTCATACATGTTTATTGTCAGCAAATGAATGAGATAGGAGGAAAGGAAAGAGTGAGCCACTAGGTGGAACTGGGCTAAGCAGGACAGTGCATCGCCTCCCACAGCAACCTTCCCAATCATCAAGCCTGCTACACTCACACATGGTTGCTGGGAATGACAGTTAGGACCCCAAAAAACAGAATGCATTCTATAGTGGGGCCACCATGGTACAGGCAATACTCAAAGTCTAAGCCAAAAAGACAGAGGCCAGTGGCGCATAAGCCATGCCCTGCTACCTCTCACAACTCCAGTGGTAAGAGACGTAATGTGGGGAGGGTTACGGACTTTAGATGCTTAAGCGTTACTTAAGACACTGTGCACACACACACAGGCTACAGGATGACAAGTCTTCCTATCTAGAAAGTCTCTCAATTATTTTCAGGTTTACATTATTTGGTTTTTATGATTTTCTTTCATATAATTCCCATACATTTCTAGTTCATAGTCATGATTTTGTGCAAGTCTTCTTTCCACTGAGAATGAATATTTTTCTGTCATGATGTCTTACCTAGCCATATATATATATATATATATATATTTTTTTTTTTTTTTTTTTTTTTTTGAGACAGAGTTTTGCTCTTGTTGCCCAGGCTGGAGTGCAATGGTGCAATCTCGGCTCACTGCAACTTCTGCCTCCCGGGTTCAAGCGATTCTCCTGCCTCACCCTCCCAAATAGCTGGGATTACAGGCATGTGCCACTACACCCAGCTAATTTTTGTATTTTTAGCAGACATGGGGTTTCACCATGTTGGGTAGGCTAGTCTCGAACTCCTGACCTCAGGTGATCCACCCATCTCAGCTTCCCAAAGTGCTGAGATTACAGGTGTGAGCCACCGTGCCTGGCCTTACCTAGTCATATTTTTATATATTCTCCCAACTCCTTTTTTTCTTCCCAGAAGTACCTACTATCTCATACTCTAACACCATAAATTAGTTTTGCCTGTTTTTGCATGTGTATTTTATAAAATGTAACTGCTATCATCATAGTGTATATATTCTTTTGTGTCTGGCTTCTTTATATTTGGTAGATCTATCCATGTTATTGCACACAACTACTTATTCTTAGTTGCACAGTAACCCACTGCAATACAGCAAACATAACTCAATTTATTCATCCATTTTACTGCTGATGGATACGTGGGCTGTTTCCAGTTTTGGGCAATTATGAATAGGGATGCTATGAACAGTCTTGTGCTTATCTGCCAGCACACAAGTGTATGCATTTCTGTGGCGATATATCTGAGAGCAAAACTGCTCTGTCCTTTGGAAGTATGCATAGGTTCAATTTTAGGAGGTAGTACCAGTTTTTTTAACTGAATGTATCAATATATATCCAAACCAGCATTATGAGAATTCTACTCACATTTTAAAACATATTTAAATATATTTTTCTATCAATTTCAAGAATTAATCATTGTTCTATAACTTCCTTCTCCTGAAAGACAAAGATACTCCAGAGCAATCTCTCATGGCCTCCTTACCCAGCAGCTCCCAATTAGGCTTGATGCTTAATCCAGTTATTCCTTTGTTTTTTTATATCTTTGCTTTTTACAAAATATCCTCTGAGCATTCCAGTAAACATTACAATCATATTTTTGAAAATTAAAGTATACCTCAATATCTTTTTTGAATGTTATTGAATTTTAAGTTTAAGCTTCTACTTAGAAAAGTCTAGTTTAGAACTTAAAGGATCTCTAGAGATCACAGAATTAAATATATGGGGAAGCTAGCACCCAGTAAGGTTCAAGTTAAAACCTTGGTCTATGGTAGAGCTAAGCCTAAATCAAATCCCTGTTTGATTTTTAAAGAATGTTTAAAAGTGGGATCTCAGTTAACTGTGCTATTAATATTTTTGGTAGGTACACCAAATAAAACCATGGTTGCTAAACAGATAATCATCTTCTAAAGTTCCCAAACTATTTCTGTACTTTACTCCTAGGTAAAAGGAACTTGTATTTTTTGCTCTTACCTGATGCAGTTCTGGTTTTCGTGTCTGAGTTTGAACATACCGAATAGCTGCCCGAGCCTCCACGAAGGGGTGAGTAAGCCCTATTCCACGTGCCAGGGTAGGAGGGAGAATAGGACGGGTAGTACCACGAGTCTGAGAAGGGTGTTGCCGCTCTTTAAAGGGATAAAAGTAGGTTAGGCATTTTTTTCTTGTGGCTATAATTTTTAAATACCTTCCTGTTCCTAAACTGTCAGAAAAAAATATCTTTATCAAGTATTTTTTCCTGAATGTTCTGGTATATCAGAGTTAACATGAAATAAAAACCGTTTCATATTTCTGCCATTATTATGGTCACTGCTATGGGGGAAAAGTGACAGGGAGTCAATGCTCTTTCTGAATTTGCACTCGAATAAAATCTAAACTTAAACTACCATTAATACTTCATATTCCAAAATCTGGCCCCAAGCTCTTTCCAGCCTTACTTTTATCATTCTCCTACCAAACCAGACTAACTGTTCCCCAAATGCTGTATTCTTTCCTGCCTTATTTTCTCAGATGTCAACTAAACAGTCTTTTTGTTATCTCATAATATCTATGAGGGTGACACAGGAAGAAACACAGTGAAAGAAAATAACATACACAATACTGATCAAAACACATATAGTGTACCTTCCCCCTTCCCAGAGAATCTTATTTAATAGGCTAACGTCACCACAATTTATTTTCCTTAGCACAACTAAATGCAGTTAAATTGTAAGCAAAACAAGCCTCTTGAATTAAAGAGCAAGTGAGATCAATGCAAAAAGCTTACCTATTGCTGCCAAACAAATATCCTAGTATTCCACCAGTTCCCAAGCCTGTCCAGAACCCTGGTCCTGAATTTTCATATCCTTGTTGTCCTGTAAAAGCACTGCCAAAACCAGAAGTTGCACCATGGCCAGTATTCTGCGGTCCTTAAAATAAAAATGATTTATTATGTATCCTCACTTAAACATGACAGTCTACAAAAGCAAAGATAATGTAACATTTCAATTATTTCATCTGTACTGAATTATTAATAATACTCAGGCATCAAGTTATTAACAAGTTGTATTCAAAAAGGTATTTGTAAAATACTGGTTTATAATGAGGGAGAGCATTTCCCATAGATATGGGAGGAGAGGGATAGATTTTGGGACTGGGGAGGGTCTTGCTATAAAATGACATCTGCCCTGCTCAATCAGCTACTAGAAAATCACCCTACTTTTCAGGGTTACTTTCTCTCTGCAGTACAAACTCTAAGTGGAGTCTCTAAGAGCTCCAGTTGAGAGCTGTGCCTCAGTCTCTAACCGAGGAATCCAAGGGGAGGCAGCCAGATATTTATTTGTGTCAATTGGGAAGTCAGATCTCAAAGGGACCTAAAAAGTATCTTCTGCTCAGAGGAAGTTTTAACTGATGTATACATATATATAAGAAAGTGTGCTAATCTTACACGTGTGGCACAACAGATTTGTACATATGTACCTATCCATGTAACCACCACCCACACCAATAAACCATTTCTGGCACCCCAGAAGGCTCCCTCATGACAACTCCTAATAGATTCCCATCTATGTCAGAGATCAGCACTACTTTAACTTCTCTTACCATATTTTAATTCTGTCCATTCATGAACTTTTTCTAAACAGGATCACAAAGTATGTATTCTGTGTCCGGCACATCATTATGTCTATGGGAGTCAATCCTACCATTGCATTATCAGTTTTTTTCTTAACTCATGCGTCTTCCACCGTGTGAAAAATTTACACAGTGCCATTCTAATGTTTATGGATATTCCACCTCCATTTTTTGGCAGTTATAAATAAAACTGCTATGAACATTCCTGTGCATCTTTCTTGGTGCACCATGCATTCACTTCTCCCAGGTATATATGTAGGAACAGAATTGGGTATGCATGTTTGGGTTGTTTTACCATTTTAACTCCTACCGGCAAAGTATGAAAGTTCCAGTCACTCTACATTCTTGCCCATACTTGGTACTCTGTCTTTTTAACGTTAGCCATTATGGTGGTTATCTGGTGGCTAAAAATAATCTCCCTGTGGTTTTCATCTGCATTTCTCGGGAGACTAATGATGCTAAGCACCTTTTCTTATTTCTGTTGACCATATAAATCATGGGTTGGGACCCCAGTACTGCTCCATGGCCTGTTAGGAACTGAGCCACACAGCAGGAGGTGAGCAGCAGGCAAGCGACTGAAGCTTCATCTCTATTTAAAGCCACTCCCCCATCACTTACATTACTACCTGAGCTCGGCCTCCTGTCAGATCAGCAGCAGCATTAGATTCTCATAGGAGCACACACCCTACTGTGAACTGCACATGCGAGGGATCTAGGTTGCATGCTCCTTATGAGAATCTAATGCCTGATGATCTGTCACTGTGTCCCATCACCCCCAGATGGGACCATCCAGTTGCAGGAAAACAAGCTCAGGGCTCCCACTGGTTCTACATTACATGAGTTGTTAATTATTTCATTATATATTACAATGTAATAACAACATAAATAAAGTACACAATAAATGTAATATGCTTTAATCATCCCAAAACCTTCTCTCCCCACCCCACCCCACCCCAACCCCCCTAGTCCGTGGAAAAATTGTCTTCCACAAAGCTGGTCCCTGGTGCCAAAAAGGCCGGGTAGTGGTGAAGTAGATGTCTTCTCTTATTATAAAATGGGCATTCAAGTCCTCTTTGGAGGGCCTGTCTGCCTGTTGCTCAGATTTACAGGAGTTCATTTTATGTTCTACCGGAAATATGTTTTATATATATATATATACACGCCGGAAATACGTTTCGTAAATTTTTCCCAGTCTGTAGCTTGCCTTTCCACTCTCCTAATAGTGCCTTTTGATGATTAGATGTTCTTAATTTAAATAAAATCTAATTTACCCATGTTTTCTTTTGTGGCTAGTACTTTTTATGTTCTGTTTAAGAAATCTTTCCCTATCCTAAGGTCATAACAAATATTCTCCTATGTTTTATTCTGGAAACTTAATTGTTTTACCTTTTACGTTGAGATTTATAATACTTAAAGAATTAATTTTTATGTATAGTGTGAGACAGGGGTCAGGGCAAATGATTATTAGCAAAGTTGATCAAGTTTCTCTGATTAAGAGTATTTATAATTTAATCAGGCATTTTTTTTTTTTTTTTTTGGAGACAGGGTCTCGCTCTGTCACTCAGGCTGGAGTGCAGTGGCGCAATCTCGGCTCACCGCAACCTCCACCTCCCGGGTTCAAGTGATTCTCATGCCTCAGTCTCCCAAGCAGCTGGAATCACAGGTGCCCGCCACAACACCCGGCTAATTTTTGTATTTTTAGTAAGAACGGCATTTTACCATCTTGGCCAGGCTAGTCTCAAACTCCCGACCTCAAGTGATCTGCCCACCCCGGCCTCCCAAAGTGCTGGGATTACAGGCGTGAGCCACCACGCCCGGCCAATCAGGCATTAACATAGCAACCACAATATACCTTGGGAGAGAGCCAAACAGAAGAGGTAAAAGAAGTTGAAAGTAAAAAACAAAATGAGAAGACAAACCTCCTTTGGTTTCCCAATGCAACGATTTTCTATTTCAGAACCAAGCACAGGATGCACTAACCTCACACCCGCTCTATTTATGGCCACTGCGAGGGAAACATACCTGTGAACTCAGACTTAAAGCCTGGGGGAGGAGGTCCTGCTGAGTTGGTGAATCTCTGGTAACGGTGGGAAAATGGAGGATACTCAGAGTACGGTGGAGGAGAATACTGCCCGTCACTCAGGAACAGCTTATAGACTACAAAGGCGATCCCAAGGAGTACCACGATGGTAATCAATCCACTCATGTTACAGGAATCCGCCGAGGACCACTTATAATAATAATCAGAGAAAGAGGCAAAGCCGTGCTGCTTTCCAGACTCCTTCAGTTTCTGCAGGCCAAGTTCTGTATAATCTAAATTGTACTCCAAGCCACAAGAACCTCTTAGTACATACTGGTCTTCAGAGGACTCATAGCCTTCACAGCTCACCACAGTTTTTCCAAATTTGTATGCAATATCTAAATCCGTCTTACATTCCCACTGTGAAGAAAAATAGAAACAGACTATTAGAAACAAACATTTTTTTCATTTAATATATGTTACTTGGGGGCCGGGCGCAGTGGCTCACACCTGTAATCTCAGCACTTTGGGAGGCCAAGGCGGGTGGATCACGCGGTCAGGAGTTCGAGACCCGCCTGGCCAAGATGGTGAAACCCCATCTTTATTAAAAATACAAAAATTAGCCAGGCGCAGTGGCAGGCGCCTATAATCCCAGCTACTAAGGAGGCTGAGGCAGGAGAATCACTTGAACCTGGGAGGTGGAGGTTGCAGTGAGCTGAGATCGTGATTGCACTCTAGCCTGAGCAACAGAGCAAGACTCCGTCTCAAGAAAAAAAAAATGTTACTTGGGCTATATATCCATCATAAAATTGCAAAATGAAGCAAGGGAATGATCCGCAAAATTCACAATGGTAAGTATTCATGTCTAAGGGAAGGAAAATGAGGGGCTTCAAAGATAATGGTGGTATCTGTGTTCTACTTCTTATGCTGGATATTGCGTATATGAGTATTCGTTTTATTACTATTCTTTATTCTTTACATATACATGTTATATATCCATCTGAACATATTAAGTATTCTACAATTTATAAAATTTAAGCAAACTGCCAAAATGTCAACTTTTTGCCACTGTTGTTCAAGATGCTTTCTTTAAAAATCCAGATTTCTTAAAAGATGTTAAGGCTCAAAACAGCATCATATATGAATGTCTGGTAGCTACACAAAGCAACAGAGATATTACATAACCTTCAGAGAAAAAAACTTTTCTACACAAATTTTATAAAACCATGGACTAACTTTCCAGGGTCTAATTCTATGTAATTCTCTTGTATTTTTTAAAGATATTTAGAAAAATGCAAAAAGAACCCAGGCTAGCCCCAAAAATGTCCACCTTATAAAAAAAATATATGCCCAAGTTTGGTCTACATTCTATATTTTGTGGTAGAAAAAGCAATATGCTTCTTTAACTCTTAAGATACAAGCTAAAGGCCAGGCGCGGTGGTTCATGCTTGTAATCCCAGCACTTTGGGAGGCCAAGGTGGGCAGATCACCTGAGGTCAGGAGTTCAAGAACAGCCTGGCCAAAATGGCAAAACCCCATCTCTACGAAAAATACAAAAATGAGGTGGGCATGGTGGCAGGCGCCTGTAATCCCAGCTACTTCAAAAATAGAGGCTGAGGCAGGAGAACGACTTGAACCCAGTGGCAGAGGTTGCAGTGAGCCAAGATCATGTCACTGCACTGTACTCCATACTGGGTGACAGAGGGAGACTCCGTCTCAAAAAAAATGAAAAAAGACACAAGCTAAAGTAGATTTAATTGGTTCTGTTGCCCTTCTGCAAATTTTTGTACAAATTATTTTCCTCTTTCAAAGTTCACACTATTTTACTTCATTTATAATAGCCTTATTGAAATATAATTCACACATACCATACAATTCACCCATTTCAATGGTTTTAGTATATTCACAGTTGTGCTACTGTCACCACAATCAATTTTAGAATATTTTCGTCACCCCAAAGAAATCTTGTGCCCATTAGCAGTCACTCTCCATTCTCCCGCCACACACTTCCCAACCAACTTTCTGTCTATATGTATTTCCCTAAATGGACAGTTCACAGGAATGTAATAATACAATACGTGGTCTTTTGTGACTGGCTTCTTTCACTTAGCATAACATTTTCAAGATTCATCCACGTTGTAGCATGTATTACTATTTCACTTTTTTATGGCTAAATAATATTTCTTTGCATGGATATACCACCTTTTATTTATCGTTCATTAGTAATGGACATTTGAATTGTTTCTACTTTTTGGCTATTATGAATAATGCTGCTATGTATATTTGTATGCAAGTTTTTGTGTGGACATGTGTTTTCAATTCTCTTGGGTGTATATACCTTGGAGTGGAATGACTGAGGCATACATGGTAACTCTATATTTAAACTTTTGAGGAACTGCCAATTTTCCAAAGCAGCTGGACCATTTCACATTCCCAACAGCAGTGTATGAGGGTTCCAATTTCTCCACATCCTCACCAGCCTTGTTATCTTTTTTATTATAGCCTTCCTACTGAGTGTGAAGTGGTATCTTACTGTGGCTTTGATTTGCATTTCTCTGATGGCTAATAATAAGGAACACTTTTCATGTGCTTATTTATTACTTATATATCTTCCTTGTAGAAATGTCTATTCAGATGCTCTGCCATTTTTAACTTGGTTGTTTTCTTACTGAGTTGTAAGAGTTATTTTATATTCTAAATACAAGTCCCTCACCAATTATGATTTGCTAAGCTTCCTCCCATTCTGTAGGTTGTCTTTTCACTTTCTTGATGATGTCCTTTGATAGTCAAAAGTTTTTCATTTGGATAAGATGCAGTTTTTCTTTTGTTGCTGTTACTACACTGTTTTTAAAATAATTTTATTTGGAGGAAGATTCATAAGTTTGTTGACTTAGGTAAATAAAACAAGCTAAACTTGTATTGGTATTTCATGTTAACTACCACTTCCTTAATCGTGCGTACTTACAAGTAGCTTCTAAGTACTGTATTTAAATTTCAACTCTTGGAATAGAAGGAGTTTCTGTCCTGCTACTAAATGGCCTCTCTCCTGCTACTAAACATAAGCCAATGTATGATATGCTCAACACTCCTTTGCTCATGCTATTCCCTTCTCTAGCCTTTCCTCTCTAAAAATGTAATCATTCCTTCCTAACACAGCACAAATGTCTCATCCTTTAAGTCCCAATGGCTCCAACCAGACGTGACTTTATAATGTTGTGTTGGGACCTACATGTAATCTGAGTGCCTGTCTTACTTCTTCTACTAGTAAGACAGTTTCTTCATTCTACCTTATTCATTTTTGTATACTGCAATTAATACATGTTTAATGAATGACATCACCATTACTGCCTTTTTTTCCCATCAAGACTCTAAAAGTCGTAAGTAAAGTGGAGTGAGACTTCTGCTATAATCCAGAGAATTCTATGATTCAACTTAGCAGTACTGGGGGAAAATATTGTGAAGTAAGTATCACCCAGTACACATCAACTTCCTCTCTGAATTGCAAAGACCACGCATAAAGGTTGTATCAAACAAGAATATCATTCTGATGGAGAGGGGAAATCGTCAACACAAGTTTCTTGCCTTGTGACCAGTCGTCTTAAATCCCTTTTGAAAGCAGTCAGAATACAAAGTAGAAATATGTAACTAGTGATTTAAACTGAATTCATTTAATAAAATCTATCTCTAAAGCATATTCAGTTTTGGAACTTCAAGGAGATGCTCTGCTCGTATACAAAACACCAGCGTCCCAAAGGCAATAAATGAAACCTGCTGAAATGCTTCCTTTCAAAAGTAACCACCCTCAGTTCTAAGACAATTTTAAAATCAAGTGCTAGAAGCACAATAGAGATATATGAACCCCTACTATTTACGATCTATAATTCCTAATTATCTTAACTTTGTCTTAAGGGTAGGTTGGTATTCTTTGAGGAACGACAGGAAAATGACAACCATAAGATATCCCCTATCCCTCACCCTCAAGTATATAAAAAGTTGTGAAAATTTACAAATATCTTAGAAGGAGGTCACGATACAAAAACTAAAATGAGTATTTTCAGGCTTTAAAATCGGTTCATTTCTTTTGGAGGCTATTTCTTCCACAGGAAGAGTGATTGATTTACTTACATATTTTAGGCTGATCTGAGATTTCCGTAGGGGCACCCTCAAAAGACTGAATAATGTCCCAATAAACAATTTACTGAATAAAAACCCCATTTAGACTGCCATCACTGTAGTGGATATTACCTGTACATCATACCCATCCCAGCCTTTGTTCTGACACTGTATGACTTTTGGGGTATAAGAATCACAACCAGCTGTGCCTCCAACACATTTCAACTGTGGGATGGGATCCAGCCTGCGGGAGGTGGTATAGCGGTCATAGTGGAGGGTAAGAGCTTTTACATCCCGCAGCAACATTCTGTCTGAAACAGCAAGAAAACAGAGGAACACAAAGTAAGTATCGTGTCAGAGAAAGAAAGGTTCATCCTAACGAAACTCTCGTCATAGGAAATGCCTTTCTTGCCTTCTGAGGATGGCTAAGAGAGGATGAATATATTTCTCAAAACTATCCCAACAACATTCAGGCCTTCTGAACAAAATTCAGGTCACACTTTTAAGATCTCCCTGCATTTCAGGCCAGATGCTTCTACAGCACAAGTTGTACATCATTTTTGCTAAATCAAAAGAACAAAAAGTTCATTAACCTGAAACATTGTACTACTGTGTAATAATAATAGTGGTTAATTAAAATGGCAAGAATATAAGCATGTTCCTGAAGCCATTTAATGCTTTAAATGTCCATCAACAGGTGAAGAAATTAACACATTCTGACCTATTACGGTGGAATATTACATAGCAGTTAAAATGAGTGAACTAGAATTCATGTATCAAACTAGATAGATGGCAAAAACATTTTAAACAAAATACAAGTTGCAGAATGTTTTGTATGATAGCTTTACATAAACCTTTAAAAAAGGCAAAACAGTACTACATACTGTTAATGTCTATATATGTATATAATAACAACATGAAAACATGTATGGGAAGGATTTAACACCAAATTCAAATAAGTATCTAGTCTAGGGAGAGAGAAAGAAAAGAGATTTTAGCTCTATTCCTAATGTTTTATTACTGGGAGTGGGGGATTTGTAGCAAATATGGCAAAATATAAAGATTCAATAAAACTGGGTGATGACTACGTGTAGGTTCATTGTACACTTCTGTATGTTTAAATACTTTAGGTATTTCATAATTTTAAAAATCAAAACTATTTAAACTATTTCACAAACTAAAAAATTTAAAACATACTGACGAGACTTTGAAAGGAGGAGTCAAAACAATAAAATTATGTCTGGCATTCATGTGCAAAAATGAAATTTTTAGGTTGGGTGTGGTGGCTCACACCTGTAATCCCAGCACTTTGGGAGGCCGAGGCAGGTGGATCACCTGAGCTCAGGAGTTCGAGACCAGCCTAGCCAACACGGCGAAACCCCATCTCTACTAAATATACAAAATTAGCCGGGAGTGGTGGCACATGCCTGTAATCCCAGCTACTTAGGAGGGTGAGGCAGGAGAATCGCTTGAACCTGGGAGGAGGAGGTTGCAGTGAGCCAAGATCACACCATTGCACTCCAGCCTAGGCAACAAGAATGAAACTCCATCTCAAAAAAAAAAAAATGAATTTCTATGCATTATTGGAAAATAAGGACAAAGTCTTCCTATTTATCATGTTGTGGATTATTGATGGAAGATGCTGTGGATTGGCTCAGTCAACATCCACTTCACCCTCAAACAGGTATGCCTTCCTGCAAAGCAAAAGGAATCCCAAAACCTCTTGCAGCTATAGTTGCCAAAAGCAATTTCAGTTCTGCCAACCAGAGGGACTCGAGCAAAATCTGGAAAGCAGACCCTAGACTTATACAGTGCTCTGTCCTTCAGCTAGTAAACACAGGCATGGAGACCATGAGTTTTCAAACTGATAGTATCCTCTAATCAGCTTCCTGGCTGTCATGAAGCTTGACATGAACAATCTATTTTTCAATGTGGCAGATGTAATAGGCATCGCTTTCTACCATTTTGTGAGTACCCAATTCCCTATATTCAACCTGTCAGATTAGCAGAATTTGCAGCCTCCCAAAATTCTACTAAAACTATAATACATTGTTTTGATGATGTGAATGACTGTGGTCAGGTAAAACCAAAGAGGAGATGACAGCAGAATTTTGGAAGGAGAAAGTAAATGGACTAGTGGTAGATGACTAGACCTAAGTGAAAGACAAATGCCAGAATAGCTAAGGGGGAAACTGAGAATCAACCTGATGTACATAACAGAATCCCTAAAAAAAAAAAAAAAAAAAAAAAAAAAACGGGAAATGGCGGCTCTGGAATGGGAGATGCCTGGAATACACACTACAGGGTGAAAGCTACTTGAGAGGAAGCCATATTCCCAGATCCTCTCCCCAACTCCACACTGTTCTAACTCCCTCTTCCCCACTAAGGAAACTGTCTGGAGATGTATTCTCTGGAGAGGATAAAACTGAAGGGATTTGCATTGGGGACCATCTGGCATAGTAAAGGGCATGGGGACAAAAACAACCAAACAGGGAACCCAAGTGACTGTGTGCACTCTGACTGCTGAAAGCACAGTTCTCCTTCCCCACATGGTGCACAAAATGCTAACAGCCATCCCCTTGTTCTGTGTGGGAGACTGGATGACCATTCCCTTGGTAATCTAACCAAGAAGAAGTACCTAAATACACTGACATCAGGAACTTCCTCCAAAAAAGAGCAACCTAGGTCACCCTGTTGTGAAGTTCAAAATCAAAAGTGCAACTGCACACTGATAGCTTCCAATGAGCTTTTTGGTTCCCCAGAGTTAACCATGAGCAGGGAGCCAAGGATTACTAAAAATACGAGGAAAGTCCCTGCTATGGTTTGAATGTGTCCCCCAAAGTTCACATGTTGGAAACTTAATCCCCAATGCAACAGTGTTGAAAGATGGAATCTTTAAGAGGGCTCTGCCCTCATGAATAGATTAATGCTGTTCTTGCAGGACTGGGTTAGTTATGGCAGGAGTGGACTCCTGATAAAAGGATGAGTTAGGCCCCTTTCCCCTCTCTCTCTCTCTCCCTTCTGCCTTCCACCATGGGATGACGCAGCAAGAAGGCCCTCACCAGATGCCAGCACCTTAATATTGAACTTCTCAGCCTCCAGAACTGTGAGAAATGAATTCAGTTTTTTAATAAATTTCCCAGTCTGTGGTATTGTGTTACAGTAACATTAAACAGACAAAACAGCCCCTAACATGAAATACAGCAACCAGGACAAAACAACAACAAAAGGAAGCAGGAGGAAAAAAGAGATGACGCACAAGAAGAAAACTTTTTTAAAAACACTGTAATATCCTCAGAGAGATAAGAGAAAAAGACTGCGTTAATAAAACAATCATTTTTAAAAGGGATACTCAGAGAAAAAACAAGAGCTTTTGGAAATTAAAAACAGGACAGCCAAGATTAAAAACAACAGAACTGCCAGGTGCAGTGGCTCATGCCTGTAATCCCAGCACTTTGGGAGGCCAAGGCAAGCAGATCACTTGGGCCCAAGAGTTTAAGACCAGCCTAAGCAACATGGCAAAACCCTGTCTCTACAAAAAAAATTATAACATTAGCCAGGTGTGGTGGCACACACCTGCAGTCCCAGCTACTTAGAAGGCTGAGGTGGGAGAATCACCTGAGCCTGGGGAGGTCGAGGCTGCAGTGAGCCATGCACTCCAGCCTGGGTGATAGAGTGAGACCCTGTCACAAAACATAAATAAATAAATACATACATACGACAGAACTGTTAAAAGAAAATCTTCTAGAAAGTAGAGCAAAAAGAGGCCGGGCGTGGTGGCTGCCTGTAATCCTAGCACTTTGGGAGGCCGAGGCAGGCGGATCACGAGGTCAAGAGATCAAGACCATCCTGGCGAACACGGTGAAACCCCGGCTCTACTAAAAATACAAAAATTAGCTGGGGATGGTGGCGTGTGCCTGTAGTCCCAGCTACTCAGGGGGCTGAGGCAGGAGAATTGCTTAAACCCAGGAAGCAGAGGTTGCAGTGAGCCAAGATTGTGCCACTGCACTCCAGCCTGGCAATAGAGCAAGGCTCCATCTGAAAAAAAAGGAAAAAGAAAAAAGAAAGTAGAGCAAAAAGATAGAAAGTAGGAGAGAAAGGCTGGGCACAGTGGCTCACGCGTGTAATCCCAGCACTTTGGGTGGCCGAGGCAGGCAGATCACAAGGTCAGGAGTTCGAGACCAGTCTGGCAAATATGGTGAAACCCCGTCTCTACTAAAAATACAAAAATTAGCCAGGCATGGTAGCGGGCACCTGTAATCCCAGCTACTCAGGAAGATGAGACAGGAGAATCGCTTGAACCCGGGAAGCAGAGGTTGCAGTGAGCCAAGATGGTGCCACTGCACTCCAGCCTGGGGGACAGAGCTAGACTCCGTCTCAAAAAAAAAAAAGAAAGAAAGAAAGAAAAAAAACAGTAGGAGGAAAAAAAAGAAAGAAAATTACCAGTTCAGGACCAGTTCAGAAAGTCCAAAAATCCAACAAGGGCTTCTGAAAGAATGAACAAGAGAATCTGATTAGACAAACTCCAGGCTGTAATTCAAGAAAAGTTCCTACACTGAAGGACTTGAGTTGTCATACTGAAAGGGCCCAACAAATACCCAGGCCTGAGAAACAGACCACACAAAGGCACACGAAAAGTAAATTTTAGAACACTGAAGACAAAAAAAGATTCTACAAATTGCCAGAAGAATAGGGAGAAAACAAGCCATATAGAAAAGATAAGACTTAGAAAAGCCTCAGGTATCTCAACAGGATAGAAAAAGAAAATGGAGAAATATATTCAAAAACTCTAAAGGAAAAAGTCTGGCTGGGTTTGCCAATGGTGGAACAAACTGATGTTACAACATCTCCTATGATGTATTTCCCACAAGTATTTAATATGAATCTAATCAATCTAATAAACTTAAGGTCAATACCCTATCTATATAAAAAAATAGAGAGAGAGAGAGAGACCTAAATATACTTCCAACCAGGAACCCAATAGGGTTTTTTGGGGAAAGAAATTATGTTAAAGGTCCTGTGGACAATTTTTTTTTGAAAAAGAACACATAGGTTACCAGATAGTAAAGGTTACTATAAAATTATTATCATCAGCCAGGCACGGTGGCTCACACCTGTAACCCCAGCACTTTGGGAGGCCAAGGAGGGCAGATCACCTAAGGTCAGGAGTTCGAGATCAGCCTGGACAACATGGTGAAACCCCATCTCTACTAATAATACAAAAATTAGCTGGATGTGGTGGCATACGCCCGTAGTCCCAGCTATTTGGGAGGCTGAGGCAGGAGAATCACTTGAATCCAGGAGGTGGAGGTTGCAGTGAGCTGATATTGCTACCACTGCACTCCAGCCTGGGCGACAAGAGTGAAACTCCATCTCAAAAAAAAAAAAAAAAAAAGATTATAATCAAAATAGTAGGGAATTGGAACAGAGACAAGGAAATTGTGAAACAAAAGAAAGATCAGAAATAAATCAAGATACATTTGGGAATTCAGTAAGATGAAGTGGTCTTTTTAATTTAGTGGATAAAAGATGTCTTCTTTAATAAATAGCACTGGCATAATTGACTATGCAGCCACAAGAAAATCCACCTAAAGCTATATAAAAATTTAATTCCACATGGGCAACAGATCTAAAATTTCCAAGAACTATATTCAAATAAACTATGCTACATTAAACACAAACTACTACCTCCTCATACATAAAAAATAAGACAATGAAAATGTTCAATGGTTTAGAAAAATCAGACTGTATTAATCAACTAAATAACAGAAATAATAAATTGAATTTATTGTAACAGAGTTGCAATAATGCAAAGAACACTGAACTAAGTTGGTGTCACTAACTGGCTGTGACTTTGGCCAAGGCATTTAATTTACCTGTGTAGAAGTTTCCTCACCTACAAAATTAAAATATTATCAACCTTGAAATTTGTTGTGAAGCTTAGATATAATTTATTATCTGGCAGAGTACTTGAAGCATAACAGGTGATGAGGTATGATAAATATTACTGAAAGTTTTAAGATGGAATAGCATTACCATAATCCTATAGCCAGCTTTCTTCCCTAGAGATTCTTAAGGTCCAAGAACAAAATTCTAATACCCACGCCCCACTAGTTAGATCAGTCAAGGGACACAGGAGCTCCCTGAACTCCAGACTCATAAATCAAAATCCACAGCAGGTCTCAAACAAGATAAACAAAACCAAACTCCCCTAAACCTGATCATCCCACATTCTTCCACATCTCAGGAAATGGTTAACTCCATGCTTCTAGCTGCTCAAGCCAAAAACCTTGGATTTCTCATCTTCTCTCCTCTCACTCCTACATCTAATCCTTCAGAAGATCATGTTAGCTCCACCTTCCAAACAGGTGACAAGAGAATCCAGCTACTCTAACCAGCTCTCTACTGCTCCTGCCCTGGGCCAAGCGGTCACCACTCTAAGAACTTACTGTACAATATTAAAATAGATAGCAATATATATTAATTCACTGGTTTCCCTGCTTCCCTCCTACCCTCTTCGGTCTGTTTTCCACAGAGCAGCCCAAATGAGCCTTTAAAGATATAAGTAATTTCAGGTCATTTACTCCTCCTCCCCACTTCAGGTTTCCAGTCAAATGTCACCCTAACAGTGACTTCCCTGATCAATGTACGTTTTTTAAGTCTCCACTTCTGCCCGCACACCATGTCCTCCTTACCCTGTTTATCATACACGGTGCATACCAATTTTCACAATATAGCATGCTATTTACATGTTTATCTGTTTATTGTCTATTTCTCCCCAATAGAGGTAAAGTCCTTGGAGGCAAGACACTGTTTTGTTCACTGCTATATTCCCAACACCTGGAAGAGTAACTTAATTAAGATTACATTCAATAAAGAATTTTGAAAATTCACTGGTAATCTCTTTAGAATGGTGCTAATTTTTTTTTCCAGACAAATTACTGCTCAATGTGAGCTAAAGTAATGGCATCCAAGTCAAACAAAAGATAAATTAGGGAGCCGATTAATGCTTTAGTAAAGGACTTAATAAATAGTATGTCAATAAAGTATCTTCATTTAAAAAGTTCCTCAAAGTGCCGGGTGCGGTGGCTCACGCCTGTAATCCCAGCACTTTGGGAGGCCAAGGCGGGCGGATCACCTGAGGTTGGGAGTTCAAGACCAGCCTGACCAACATGGAGAAACCCTGTCTCTACTAAAAATACAAAATTTGCCGGGCATGGTGGTGCATGCCTGTAATCCCAGCTACTCGGGAGGCTGAGGCAGGAAAATCGCTTGAACCCAGGAGGCAGAGGTTGCGGTGAGCCGAGATCGCGCCATTGCACTCTAGCCTGGGCGACAAGAGCGAAACTGTCTCAAAAAAACAAAACAAAACAAAAAAGTTCCTCAAAGTAAACTTTGAAGTAGAATTTACATAAAACAATTGAGTTTACTCTGCAAAATATTGTGGTGCTTTGTGTTCCAGAACAATAGTTTTACAGCGTAGATAAACCAGGAAGTGGTTCATCTTTAATTTAAATTTGGTTCTTCTTTTATAGTTTTTATAGTTCTTCTGACTCTTCAACTGTAAACTTCCTTTATTAAATTTATTTACGAACTGATTCAAAGTTCAACAAATTAAAGTTTCATTCTAGGTTTTCACTTGTAATTCTGATCAAGTCTCCCACTCATACACAGCTTTCTAGAAATACAAAAGAAAAACGTGCAGACATTTAAATACAACTTGGCTTTTTATTTTTGGTAATAAAACGTCCACATCAAATGACTACTCAACGTGATGTGCTTGCAAATAGCACCTTCTCTCTCATTTCAGCATGTAAGAATAGGCTATTACAGAAATAAACCTGTTGCTTAAATTCGACAATGCAGGCATTTCCAATCACCAAATCACAAAGGCAATATGCTTTCCATGCCATCTTTACTTCGCAAACCAAAAATGATGTCGTTTTAATTTTTTTTTTAACAGAATTCCAATGTAACAGCATGCGTCATTTATTACATGGAAAAAGTCAAAATCTGTATCTAAGTATATAGACATATACGTATTAATTGCATGGAATATTACTGATCCCATGAAAATTCTTTAGACAATTTAAATACTGTACTGACATAAAAGAACCTCTTTCCTAAAACCCGCTTATCATGTACCATCACCAAAAAAAAAAAAAAAAAAAAAAAAAACCGAGAATATTATTTTTTAAATTCTTCTCTATGGTGAAAGCCAATGGGAAGAGCTGGTGCCGCGCGATGTACATCACTGCAATCGTCAGATAAGAGGCAGCGGTTCTCATAAAAACGCGGTGGCTCACGCCTGTAATCCCAGCACTTTGGGAGGATGAGGCGGGTGGATCACGAGGTCAGGAGGTCGAGACCAGCCTCGCCAACATAGTAAAACCCCGTCTCTACTAAAAATACAAAAAATTAGCTAGGCATGGTGGCGGGCACCTGTAATCCCAGCTACCGGTGAGGCCGAGGCAGGAGAATCTCTTGAACCCGGGAGGCGGAGGTTGCAGTGAGCCGAGATCACGTCATTGCAGTGCAGCCGGGGCGACAGTGTGAGACTCCGACTCAAAAAAAAAAAAAAAAAGAATGCAATCTGCGATTCTGCTAACAGACCTGCGAGGTCTGCAGCCCTGTCCGCTAAGGGTGACTCAGAGACTGCCAGTGGCAGGCGACGGCCGGCGATAGCAACAGGCAGCCACGACAACAGCCGGCCACGATGACATCACACAGCCATAACAACAAAGCAGATGCGCAGGTGAGTGTCCAGCTCTCCAGTTATACTCAGAGATGAGAAAGACGACAATGGGCAAATTCCGGGAGTCCGGGGCAGGGAGAAAGGGGACCTTAAGGATCCCCAGCCGTCCCGCCCCGCCCACTCGAGCAGTCCCTACCCGCCTCCCAAGACGCCTGGGAAGAGCAGTGGAACCAGGGAGAGCACGAACAGCAAAGAGGCCAGACATGGGGAATCCGGGCACCCAGGCTCCGGGGAGACGGCGCACGGAAACGCAGGGGAGCCTGCACCGGCTGACGGCGGCGGAAAAGGGCGAACGAAGCGCCTGAGGGCCCTGGCAGCACTCACCAGGGTCGTTCCAGCCCAGGGCAGGGCCCGCGGTCAGCAGAAGCAAATGCAAGCCGAGGAGCAAGCAGTACCCGGCCGCTCCCGGCCCGCAGGATGCGGCCATGACGCTCGATGAAGATGGCGCTGGGCTGCCAGACGCCTGCGGGCCGAACCTGGGTGCGGTAGCGCGCGCGACGCTGCGCAGCTACACCGCCTCCCCTGGCGGCTGCGAAGGAACGGCCCAACTGCAGAGCCGCAGCCGCAACGGATCCGTGCGCCAACCCTACGTCACTGCCGCTGCGGCCCGTGGGGCTCAGTGAGTGGCCGCCGTGGGCCCCCGCCCCTGGAGCACAGCGCGGCTTGGGGCGGGGCGAGGCGGTGTGGGCGGGGCCAAGGTCCAGGGGAGGCACGGCTGGAGGCGGGTTGGAGGCGTGGCGCCGCGGTGTGGGCGGGGCCGAGGGCCTGACACCGCCGCGCCCGCGGGCGGGGCGAGGGCGGCGCGCAGCTTTGTTGTGTCTCGTCTGAGATTCGGGAAGCTTCTGTGCGTAGGCGATGCAGTTTGAGAGGCTGAAAACGTCACGACGCGAAATCTAAGAAATGTAGTCAAATTATGTATTATTAAAACCTCAATAACTGTACCAAGGGTAGTTCTGTGCTTTATTCAGCTCTGTGTGTTCAGCACTTAGCATAGCGCTTGGTACATGGTCAGTGTTCTATGACTAGTTGCTAAATACAGAGAAGATTCAAGCGAAAGGTAGCCGGGAAATATATTGTCTGGTTTCAAGGCTCAGAACCTTTACATGGTTCCTTGCGCATGGAGGCCGGAAGACTATAAAATGTCAGGAGGAGAAAATAACGTCTGAATGAAGAACCAGCCAGAGAAAACAGTTCTCTGAACTTTTGAGGTCTGGCAGGCTTGGGTTTCTTTCATTCATTCATTCATTCATTCATTCAATGAATATATGTTGAACACCTAATACGCACCAGGCACTGTTTTAGGCATGGAGGGTACAGACAAGATCCCTGTACTCATTGAAATAGAATAGAACAAACGACATACCAATTAAACAACAAAAATAATAGGTAATGATAGGTAATAACATTGATGAAAAAACAGGGTGATATAATGGAGCCTGGGGTCACAACTTCAGGGAGGGCCTTGCTGAGGAAGTGGTTTTTGAAGCTTGGGACCTGAATGATGAGAAAGAACTAGCCGTACAAAGATCAGGGGACTCATCTTCCCATCCGGGGAACAGTGCATGCAAAAGCCCTAACTTTGTGTTTTGAGGAAGAGTCATTCGGCCAGATCCTATAAAGAGTTCAGTCCCACAAGATGGCCCCAACTTCAGACATCAATCACAAGTCTCAGGTTGTGACCTATGCTTCTGACCAACCAGCTATAAATTAGGGTTTCCAGGCCAGGCGTGGTGGCTCATGCCTGTAATCCCAGCATTTTGGAAGGCCAAGGCAGGTGAATCGCCTGAGGTCAGGACTTCAAGACCAGCCTGGCCAGCATGGCAAAACCCCAACTCTACTAAAAATAGGAAAAATAGCTGGGCGTGGTGGCGCACACCTGTAATCCCAGCTATTTGGGAGGCTGAGGCAAGAGAATCGCTTGAACCTGGGAGGCGGAAGTTGCAGTGAGTCAAGACTGCCCCACTGCACCTGGACCATGGAGAGAGACTCCCTCTCAACAAATAAATTGGGGTTTTCATAACCCCCCATCTTGAGTTCCATAATTTGCTAGAATGGCTCACAGAACTCAAAAAAACACTTTATGTTTACCAGATTATTATATTGAGCACCTATTAGTACCTAACAGTACCTGCCAGGCACTGTTATCAGTATTGGGGATACAGCAGTGAATAAAACAAAATTTGGGGGACAAGAGGCAAACAAGGCCATAACTGAAACAAAGTAAGTTAGGGGAAGAGTGGAATAAGAGATGGCAGAGCAGTGGGGCCTCGGCATGGAACCAACCAATGGTGGGACCAAGGACTGAAATAGAGATAACAGAGAATCTATTCTCAACATGTTAAGTTTGAGGTGACTATTAGGCATCCAGGTAGACGTGTCAAATAAATAGATAAACTATAAAAGTCTGCTAAGGTAAATTTGGTAGTTATGTTGTAAATATAAAGATAGCATTTAATGTCATGATGCTATTGTTTGAATGTGTCCCCCAAAGCTCATGTGTTGGAAACTTAATCCCCAATGCAATAGTGTTGAGAGGGGGGACTCTTAAGGGGTGATTAGGTTATGAGGGCAGAGCTCTTAATGCTATTATCACAGGAGTGGGTTAGTTATTGGGGAGTGGGTTCCAGACAAAAGGGATGAGTTCAGCTCCCTTTCTCTTTTGCCTACCACCGTGAAATGACACGGCAGGAAGCTCCCCACCAGATGCAGGCCCCTGGACCTAGGATTTCCCAGCCTCCAGAACCATAAGAAATAAATCTCTATACTTTATAAATTTCCCAGTCTCAGGTATTCTGTTATAGCAACACAAAATGAGCTAAGACATGTGGGAAGAGACACAGTAACATGAGAGAATTGAGATACCACAAAAAAGGAGGCCCAGGCTATGGGAACACTAACATTTGAACCTCAAGCAGAAGAAGATTCTAGAAAGAATCTGAGAAGTAACCTCTGGTGAAGAAGGAGGAAGAACTAGGACAATAGGATATGGTAATTGAGAGAAAGAAAGAATGGTCAACAGTGTCCACTGTTGCTGAAAGCTTGAAGCAAAATTTGGTCTCTGAATTTTGCAGTGTAGAAATCACTAATTACCTTAACAAGAGAATGTTTGTTATTTTAGATTCCCACCATGTACCATGTACAGTTCTGGACAGTCATGAACAAAAGATGAAAGGTTGTTATAATAAACATTCTAGTGGGAGAGGTAGCCAACAAATCATGTCATTTCAAATAAATAAGTGCTTTGGGCCAGGCACGGTGGCTCACACCTGTAATCTCAGCACTCTGGGAAGCCGAGGCTCAGGATCACTTGAGACCAGGAGTTTGAGGCCAATCTGGGCAACATAGTAAGACCCCATCTCCACAAAAAATTGTTTCTAAAAAATTAGCCAGATGTGGCCAGGCGCAGTGGCTCACGCCTGTAATCCCAGCACTTTGGGAGGCCGAGGTAGGCAGATCATGAGGTCAGGAGATCGAGACCATCTTGGCTAACACAGTGAAACCCCGTCTCTACTAAAAATACAAAAAATTAGCTGGGCATGGTGGCGGGTGCCTAAGTCCCAGCTACTCGGGAGGCTGAGGCAGGAGAATGGCGTGAACCCGAGAGGCAGAGCTTGCAGTGAGCCAAGATCGCACCACTGCACTCCAGCCTGGGCGACAGAGTGAGACTCCGTCTCAAAAAAAAAAAAAAAATAGCCAGATGTGGTGGCATGTGCCTGTAGTCCCAGCCACTCAAGAGGCTGAGATGGGAGGATCACTTGAGCCCTGGAGGTTGAGGCTGCAGCAAGCCATGATTGCATCACTGCACTCCAGCCTGGGCAACAGAGCAAGACTCTATCTCAAATAATAAGAAGTACCTTGAAGAAGAAAACAGAGCAATATGACAGGTAGTGCTATAACAAGTAGGATGGCCCAGAAAAGATTCTCTGAGAAATTACCATTTGAGCTGAGAGCTAAATGATGAGGCTGTAAAAGGAAAAAACAAACTGTTTTCTCCTTTCTACTGGCACAAAACACAGAGCAGTTCTGTGACCAGAAGGGGGGCTGGGGGAGTATTTCCCTACACACCAACCAACTCTAAAGGACATCAACGCGATGTCCTATAACTCAATTCAAGTTAAGGGCCCAGTCTCCCACAAGACTGCCCCAATTCAGACTTCAGTCCAGGAAAATATTTTATGTTTACCAGTTTATTGTAAAGGATTTATAAAGGATACAGATGAACAGCCAGATGAAGAGATGGATAGGGCAAAGATAAGAAGGCCATGGGGCTTCCATGCCCTCGCTGGGCACTCCACCCTCCCAGCACCTCCCTGTATTCAGCAACCTAGAAGCTCATGAAATCTTGTTGTCTAAGAGTTTGTATAGAGCTTAATCTCCAGCCACCCGCCCCCCACCTCTCCTGTCGGTTGGTGGGTGGGCTGAAAGTTCCAACCCTCTAACACTCTAATCACATGGTCTTTCTGGTGACTGACTTTTTGGTGTCTGTAAACAATACAGTATAACAACTATTTACATAGTATTTACATTGTTATTAGGTATTATAAATAATTTAGAGATTATTTAAAGTATACAGGAGGGGCTGGGTGCGGTGGCTAACACCTGTAATCCCAGCACTTCTGGAGGCCCGAGGTGGGTGTATCACTTGAGCCCAGGAGTTCAAGACCAGCCTGGGCAACGTAAGAAGACCTTGTCTCTACAAAAAAAAAAAAAAATTAGCCAGGCATAGTGGTGCATGCCCGTGGTCCCAGCTACTCGGGAGGCTGAGGCAGGAGGATAGCTTGAGCCTGGGAGGCAGAGGTTATAATGAGCCGAAATCACACCACTGCACTCCAGCCTGGGTGACAGAGTGAGACCCTGACCCAAAAAGAGATTTTTTTTTCTCTGAGCTTTCTCTGAATCAACCTGTAAGAGTTAGTAATTCTCAGTTTACAAAATTGTGAAGAGGATTAAATGAGATGAATGCTAAAGCACCAGGCACATAGCACCTGCTGAAAAAGTAAGAATTCCCTTCCTCTCATCCACATTCTCATCTCCACCATTTAACTTTGGAGAATGGAAAACCATCCATATAAGAAGTATTGAAACTGAAAGGTAACACTAATTAGCTATTACATAACAATAGAGAACATTTAAAGGATATGACATTAACTAGCATTTAGGGTTCCCTTGGAAAACTGGTGGAGAAAACTGACATTCTACCTTTTTTCCGACAATGACTTTCAAGCTTTGCTTTAGTTTGCACAGGAATCGTTTGACATTCTTGTTAACTTTTCAGATTCCGGGCTTTACCCACAAGAGTTCTAAATTCAGAAGGTCGGGAGTAGCAGTCAAGAATTTGGAAGGCATCCCAAAGTATTCTGCTTTAGGTGGTCCTTGAAATACAACATTTAGACACACTGTTTTTAAGGTCTCAAGTGACTGTGAGAGGTGACAACGTGCTAGCAGCCCTCGCTCACTCTCGGCGCCTCCTCGGCCAGGACGTCCGCTCTGGCCGCGCTGGAGGAGCCCTTCAGCCTGCCGCTGCGCTGTGGGGGTCCCTCTCTGGGGCTGGCCGAGGCCGGAGCCGGCTCCCTCTGCTCCCGGAGAAGTGTGGAGGGAGAGGCGCGGGCGGAACCGGGGGCTGCGCCCGGCGCTCACCGCTCGCGGGCCGGCGCAGGTTCCGGGTGGGCGCGGGCTCCACGGGCCCAGCACTCAGTGCAGCTGGCCGGCGCCTGCTGGGCTTGATCAGAGGCTGGGTCCCGTGCGTGCACCGCCATTCCCTCTTCGCAGGGTCGTTGGCCAGAATGGCGGGTCTCCGTCTCTTTCTCGCTTCCCCTCTTTTCCTCTTGGTTGTCTGGGACAAGCTCCTTCTGGGCTGCTGGAGCACCCGGGGTAAGTGCGGCAAAATCCCGCGAAGAGCGCCAGTGAGAGGTGAAGCTGGCTGGGCTTCTGGGACCGGTGGGGACTTGGAGAGCTTTCTGTCTAGTTAAAGGGCTGTAAATGCACCAATCAGCACTCTGTGTCTAGCTAAAGGTTTGTAAACACAACAATCAGCCTCTGTGTCTAGCTAATCGGGTGGGGACTTGGAGAACTTTTGTGTCTAGCTAAAGGATTGTAAACGCATCAATCAGCACTCTGTGTAGCTAAAGGTTTGTAAATGCACCAATCAGCACTTTGTCAAAACGGACCAATCAGCTCTCTGTAAAATGGACCAATCAGCAGGATGTGGGTGGGGCCAGATAAGGGAATAAAGGAAGGCCACCAGAGCAGTAGCGGCAATCCGCTGGGGTCCCCTTCCTGGGTGTGGAAGCTTTCTTATTTTGCTTTTTGCAATAAATGCTGCTGCTGCTCACTGTTTGGATTTGTGCTGCCTTTATGAGCTGTAACACTCATAGCGAAGGTCTGCGGCTTCATTCCTGAAGCCAGCGAGACCACGAACCCACTGGGAAGAACAAACAATTCCAGACGGGAGGAACGAATAGCTTTGGACGCGCCACCTTTAAGAGCTGTAACACTCACTGCGAAGGTCTGTGGCTTCACTCCTGAAGTCAGCGAGACCACGAACCCACCAGAAGGAAGAAACTCCGGACATGTCCGAACATCAGAAGGAACAAACTCCAGACCCACCGTCTTTAAGAACTGTAACACTCACCGTGAGGGTCCACAGCTTCATTCTTGAAGTCAGTGAAACCAAGAACCCACCAATTCCGGACACAACTGGTCCCTAGACCAGTAAACCAAAAATGGTCCTTAGAGTGATGAGTGTTTTTGTGCTGGAAACACTGAATCTCATGGGAAAGATAAGGAGCACAATCTCTCAGGATTCTGTGACCAAGGAAGAAAAGAATATAGATTCCTGTAACCTGATGAGTAATCCCAGTTGCCCATGAATGTTGTCAAGGACATCTGTAATGCCAACACATTTGTACTGAAAAGAGCAAATCAGGCTGGGGGTAGTGGCTTACACCTGTGATCCCAGCCCTTTGGGAGGCCAAAGTGGGAGGATCTCTTGAGTCCCAGGGTTCAAAACTAGCCTGGACAACATGGCAAAACCCCGCCTCTACAAAAAGTAAAAAATTAGCGGGCCATGGTGGTACATATCTGTGGTCCCAGCTACTCGGGAGGCTGAGGCAGGAGGATAGCTTGAGCCCTGGAGGTGGAGGCTGCCATGACAGGAAGCTACCATGACTGTGATTGCTCCGCTGCACTGCAGCCTGGGCAACAGGATAAAACCCTGCCTCAAAAAAAAAAAAAGGAAATTTATCTTTGTAGCTATCTTATCCCACATAAGATAGCTACAAAGATAAAAATAATAATAAAAATAAATGAAAAAAATAAAGCTACATACCTACCTCACAATTTGCCCACAAGGATATTCCTTGTGGACAAAGGACAGAGAGAACTCAAAGTCATCCTTTGCTCACTGTGAGACAAATGCGTATCTGATTGCTTCCTTTGCCCTGTTTTTTCACTAACCCAGACTAAAGCATAAGTGACTATACCTGTAAATTGTGTATTCAGTGAAAGGCTAATCAGAAACTCAGAAGAGGCCAGACATGGTGGCACATGCCTATAATCCTAGCACTTAGGGAGGCCGAGGCAAGTGGATCACTTGAGCTCAGGAGTTCAAGACCAGCCTGGCCAACATGGTTAAACCCGTCTCTACTAAAAATAGGAAAATTAGCCAGGTGTGGTGGCACATGCCTGTAATCCCAGCTACTTGGGAAGCTGAAGCAGGAGAATCACTTGAACCCAGAAGACGGATGGTGCCACAGCACTCCAGCCTCAAAAAAAAGAACAAAAAAATTAGCCACGTGTGGTGGTGGGCACCTGTAATCTCAGCTATTCGGGAGGCTGAGGCAGGAGAATTGCTCGAGCCCAGAAGTTGAAGGTTGCAGTGAGCCGAGATCGCGCCGCTGTACTCCAGCCTGCAGCCTGGGTGACAGAGTGAGACTTGGTCTCAAAAAAAAGAAAGGAAGAAAAAGAAACTCAAAATAAGGCAACCATTTGTCTCTTATCTACCTATGACCTGGACACCCCCTCCCCACTTTGAGTTGTCCCGCCTTTGCAGACCAAACCAATGTACACCTTATATACAGTTATTGATGTCTCATGTCTCCCTAAAATGTATAACACCAAGCTGTGCCCCAACCACTTTGGACACAGGTCATCAAGACCTACTGAGGCGTGTCAAGGGTGCGTCTTCAACCCTGGCAAAATAAACTTTCTAAATTGACTGAGACCTGTCTCACATATTGTGGGTTCACAGAACAAAACAAGAAAAGGTGTTGTGGTAGGTGACACGTGGGATGGAATTATTCACTTCTCCAGGAATTCTACCTATCCATTCAAGATGGCTGGGGAGAAGGATGCATATGCCTGCTTCAGTAGTTTAGGGAAAGGAGCTGGTGGCTCACAGATTCCGTGTAAACAGCGTGTATTTCCATGGCATATGTTCAAGTGTGCCTTGTGGTTTTGTTACCACATCCTTAAATGGAAACTTTTTTCATGATACAGGAAAGAGATGGTAGATCTTTCTGCTCTAACTTGAACAGAAAAAAATTCTACTCTCCTACAAAACACCCATAGACTCATTTGGTGCATTAAGACTCAAGAAGTGACCTGTTTGTTGTTGTTGTTGTTGTTGTTGTTTAAATTGTAATTCAACTCTAGAAATAGTAGAGAGAAGCGAAGTGGGTAATGCCTCAAGCTTCCCATTTGCTCTCATTTTAAAGTATATTGGAAATATCTCTTCTAAACATTCACTCCACAGTCTTACATGCCACTTTATGTTAGTCTGATGACTGAAAAAAAGTTAAAAATTCAAATCGTACGTAGCTCACCCCCACCTACTTCCTTTTAAAACCTTCAAAAGATTTTTATTGCTCAGAGAGAAAACCCAAAACTGCTTGTGTACGTCCCTACTATATAAGCATGCTGCCCCACCCCAACCTTGACCAACCCCATTGGCCACCTCTCTTCTCTCCAAGGGACCAAGCAAGTTCCTTGCTCTATTTGCTGCCAAAGCTCCTAACTCCCCACCACACATACATACATGCGCGCACGCAAACACACAAACACACAAAAACAACACACAAAACACACACAAACACGCATGCACACACGCACACACACAAACATGCATACACACGCAAACGTGCACATACACACAAACACGCACACACATGCAGGCACACACAAACACGCCCACAACACAGACACGCACGCACACAAACACACATGCACGCACAAACGCATACACAGACATGCACACAAACGCACGCACACACAAACGCACACACGCACACACACAACACCCAAACACGCACAAGGACGCACACACACGCACACACAAATACCCATGCACACGCAAACACGCACACAAACACGTACACACACAAACACGCACACACAAACACATGCACGCACAAACACAAACGCACACACACAAACACACGCAAACACACACACACAACACACCCCGCCACCTGCGATGGCTTTTCCGTTCTCTATTAACACATTTATTCATCACTGTGTTGTCTCTCCTTGAGGGAAATTTTCCCTGGCAGATCGCAATCAAAAGTTTTCAGAGAACTATTTACCCATCTTTCCTAGTGTAGGAAAGGATAAAAACTTTCTTTACCCTCTTAGGTTCAGAAGCTGAGAACTGTGAATTAAACTAACAAAGTACAGATTACCAGGGGAAAAAAAAGATTTATTTTGCATGCACAAGGAGGCTTCACAGAAAAGAAGTGAAAACTCAAAAAGTAATTAGGCCTGGGAGCATGTATCATTTTAACAAAGGGTGATGCATTGTGGAAAAGTAGACAAAGGAAAGGTTTTGGACTTCTAGGGGCAGTAGATTTTAAGAAGGTAAATATATGGGGGAAAACTAATGAAAGATAAGGGCTATTTTAGTAATGTTTTGACAGACTCCAATAAATGCTGTTTACTGGGGCATAGGAGTTGCATCCTCTCCCTGGTCTCGGAAATGTAAATATTTATAAGTAGAAAAATTTGTTTACACATTTTTTGGGGGCCAGGCGCAGTGGCTCACACCTGTAATTTCAGCACTTTGGGAGGCCCAGGTGGGCCGATCACTTGAAGCCAGGAATTCAAGACCAGCCTGGCCAACATGGTGAAACCCTGTCTCTACCTAAAAATACAAAAATTAGCCGGGCATTGTGGCTCACGACTGTAATCCCAGCTACTTGGGAGGCTGAGGCAGGAAAATCACTTGAACCAAGAGGCAGAGGTTGCAGTGGGCTGAGATCACACCACTGCACTCCAGCCTGGGCGACAGAGCAAGACTGAAAGTTAGCTGGGCGTAGTGGCGCGTGCCTGTAGTCCCAGCTACTTGGGAGGCTGAGGCAAGAGAATCGCTTGAACCCGGGAAGCGGAAGTTGCAGTCAGCCGAGATCATGCCACTGCACTACAGCCTGGCCACAGAGCGAGACTCCGTCTCAAAAGAAAAACAAAACAAAACAAAAAGTGGAACTTTATGTTATCTTTACAAAGGGAACTTAAGCACGGCCTTTGGGTAGAAAAGGAGAGAGCAGAGAGCTCCTCCTATGCCTGTTGCTTATTTGCTTTCAGCTCAAAACAATCCTTAGGCTTATTTTCACTCGTGTCCGTGTGAAGAGACCATCAAACAGGCTTTGTGTGAGCAACAAGGCTGGTTATTTCCCCTAGGTGCAGGTGGGCTGAGTCCAAAAAGAGAGTCAGCGAAGGGAGATAGGGGTGGGGCCATTTTATAGGATTTGGGTAGGTAAAGTAAAATTACAGTCAAAGGGGGTTGTTCTCTGGCAGGCAGGGGCTGGGGTCACCAGGTGCTCAGTGGGGAAGCTTTTGAGCCAGGATGAGCCAGGGGAAGGAATTTCACAAGGTAATGTCATCAGTTAAGGCAGGAACCGGCCATCTGGATGTGTACGTGCAGGTCACAGGGGATATGATGGCTTAGCTTGGGCTCAGAGGCCTGACATTTATTTGTTTGTTTGTTTGGAAACAGAGTCTTGCTTTGTTGCCCAGGCAGTGGCACAATCAGAGCTCACTGCAGCCTCGACCTCCTAGGCTCAAGCAATCCTCCTACTTCAGCCTCCCAAGTAGCTGGAACTATAGGCACACACCAAGCCTGGCTAATTTTTTTTTCGTTTTTGTAGAGATGGAGTCTCACTATGTTGCCAGGGCTGGTCTTGAACTCCTGGGCCAAAGCGATCCTCCTGTCTTAGCCTCCCAAAGTGCTGGGATCACATGCCTGAGTCACCACACCAGACTTCAAAGTGGCATATTTTAGAGTGACATATTCTGATCCCCTTTACTAGCAATTATCATTATTGCAATTTTACATTTTTTGTGTGTCTGTCTTCCTCACCAGTCTGCAAACAGTACCTGGTTTTGCACATCTCAGCGTCTAACCCTGTGCCTAACACATAGTAAATGTTCTATAAATAATTGTAGGATGTGTAAATAAAGGTGTTGAACCTGGGCTTTCACTTTTTTTTCCTTGCCTTGTTACTACCAGAAAGACAGCCACCCAAGGGACTGGATTTCTATTAAATCCACCCTTTACTGAGCCCTGCTGCTCCTATCTCTGGAGGTGGGTCCTCACCAGAACCCTAGTCCTGTGTAGGAAACCAAGGAGCCAAGTGCAGACCACCCAACTAACCTTAATTATGGGACTGGGGATGGAGGGATGGAGGGAGAGAGGAAAAGGCGCAGTAAAATAATGTGCGCAGTGGCTCACACCTGTTGTCGTAACCGAGCGAGTTATAGAGAAACGCCACACTTTGAGACTAATTCAGGAGTCCTTTATTGCCGGCGACCGAGAGACGACTACAGCTCAAAATTCTCTCGGCCCTGAAGAAGGGGCTAGATTTCTTTTTATACCTTGGTCTAAATAGGGAAGGGGTAGTCTAGCTGAAGCAATTTTTACAGAAGCAGAACAGGCAAAGAGTTAAAAGATAAATGGTTATAGAAACAGTTACAGGAAAATAAACAGTTGCAGGTGCATGGGGCTTAAATTATCACAAAGAGATAAACGCAGGGGCTTTGGGTACCATCAACCGAGCGCGTTCCCAGGAGCTGCTGGTACAGCTTGCCTCAGTATCTTATCAGTAAGCACATTCCTGGATGTGCTTGGTGTCAGTTTGCACCAGTTATGTCCTTAAGGGAGGGGGACAAGGTGCTTCAAGCGAAGAAACCAAAATGGAGTCTGTCCCGCTCTCTCAGCTAAGAGAGAGTCAATCAGGTTAAAACAAGGTAGGGTATCAAGCTGTAATCCCAGCGCTTTGGGAGGCCGAGGAGGGCAGATCCTTGAGCTCAGGAGACCAGCTTGGGCAACAAGATGAGAGTCTCACACCCCGCCCTGTCTCTACAAAAAACAAAACAAAACAAAAAAAAGCCAGGCATGGTGGCTCATGTCTGTGGTCCCAGTTACTGCGAGGCCGACGTGAGAGAATTACTTGAGCCCTGGAGATCGAGGCTGCAGTAGCCGTGATCACACTCCAGCCTGGGCGAAAGAGACCCTGTCTCAAAAAACAAACAAAACAATGTGAAATTAAGCCAAAAGCCATCACACGTGCATCCAAAGGACGGCCGCTACCCGCGACCCCTTCCCAAGCACGCGGGAGGTTGCGGGATCAGGGACAGGGGCTTCAGCAGGGAGCCCCCAGACCGGCCCTGACAGGAATTCAAGACCTGGCGCCTGCTCATTCTCCCAGTCGGGGCGGCGGCGGCAAGCCTCGGCCGGCGGCGATCTGCAGACCCGCGGAGAAGAGAGGCAGGGGGTCGACCCCACAGCCCAGCCCGGCGCGTCCCCCGCGCCCCCGCGCGAGCCCGAGCCGCCGGCGGAAGTGCTGCGTCGCGCACTTCCGGGTGTTGTCTGGCCGCCGTAGCGCGTCTTGGGTCTCCCGGCTGCCGCTGCTGCCGCCGCCGCCGCCGCCGCCGCCGCCTCGGGTCGTGGAGCCAGGAGCGACGTCACCGCCATGGCAGGCATCAAAGGTGGGCCTGGGTTGCAGGACGCGGGAGGGCTGGGGCCGTCGGGGGAAGATGGGCCGGGGGTCCCACGCGGCCCCCGCACTTCCCCTCCGGGCCCGCGCGCGCGCGTGGGGTCCCTGCGCCGGGGAAGCGACCCCCGCCCCGGCCCTGCGCTTGGCCCGGAGGTGGGCGCGGCGCCCTCGGGCAACGGACGGTTGCGACCCCGGCTTCGCCCCGCAGCCCCCACTTTCTGCCGATTTCGGCAGCCTCTCTCCCACCCATCGCCCCCCGAACAAAATATGAAGTGGTTGGCGGTCAGTGAGGAGTCCCGTCGCGACTTGGACGGTCACACACGTTTTGCAGGAGTTTGCATCCGAGAGAGAGGCAGGCAGAGCGTGGGATTGAGGAGGCTGAGGCTGCTGGAGATGCCAGCGATGGAAAACCAGTCATTTCCCACCGAAAGGCACAAGTGCGGTCTGCGGGCGCTGCACGGGTCTGCCCGAAACCTCGACCCCACGTCCACCCCGGCCGCCCGCGCCCGAGGCTTTACAGGCTCCCGAAACGGGTGCATTTTCATCTGCGGTGTCTGGACCCTAGAGTTGATCCTGTAGGCGACCCCAAAGTGCTCCTGGCTCTCTTCCCTCTCCGCAGTTGCACCCTGAGGCTTTTTCAAATTTCAAAATTTTTCTTTTTTTCCTTTTTTTAAGAAGATAAAATACTGGTACAACTTAATGAAAAACTACTGGCTTATTCATGTATTTTCTTTTTAAAAGAGGAATGTTGCATTTGTTCCAACTGTTAGGTAGTTTTGTTGTCAGTGTGATGAGAAGCAAAGTTTTCAGCTACTGCTTAACTAATTACATTGATTTCTTGACCTGCCGCTCTGTAGAAGGGCAGTCAGGCAGGAAGCAGGTAACTTTGGGAGCAGTGGTTTTCTTTGTATTTTTTCTTCTCTAAGGAAAACTTAATCGAGTTTTTTTTTTCAGGGTCACAGTCTTACTGTTTCTTGTTTATTTTCAATGTCTGAAAACATTTCACTTCCCATATAAAACCTTGTCATTTAAGCAACTGGGATACTTTGTAATCTCCTTTTGAACTATGATAGACTCTAAACCCTTATGTGAAAGGCAGTTATTGTGAATTGCTGTGGTTTTTAGGATGTTGCCCGTTTCCCTGTTCTTCCCTGTTTCTTCAGTGTCAATAATGCGGGGGTCTCTTAAGAAAATAGCTTTGTAATTTACTTCTCCAGACCTAGGGAAATACTGCATTAAACTGATGAAGGCGCCTCAGGTGAACTGCACTTTTGATTTCAGCAGGATTTTCTGGTTGTTATGAGTCAGTATGTTTCTTTCTCTTGGCCTAATATCTTTATATTAGGAAGGAGTGTTGCTGTAATTAGAGACCATTAGGCATTTCTTGAGCCATTTGTCTATTACTTTTTGATATATTGGATTTTCTGGTTAACTCCCAGGTTAGAGAAGTGGTCCCTCCTTCTACTCTAATTTCTTTGTAATCACAGAATCAGCTTCTTGTCTCTAGAGAGTTTTGCTAGATAATTGGGCTGCTCCATCCCTAGCCTAGAGGCTTTGGGAGTAGAAACCAGACTTATCTAAGCTTTGTCTTCCAAATGTTGCATCACTCAATTACTGTATGAATTCTTGCCTTGTTGATGTGTCATTTAAGAAACAGCTTATATACAAATGATGAAGTGTATATATAAATCTTCCTAGTTGCCAATTTCATAAGATTGAAGAAACTGCAAGTTTTGAGAACACTTTTAAGCAATTTATTTAACCTCTAATTGGCTACCTTATTCGGTATGACTGGAAGATGAGATGTCACATCAAACTGTGTTATGAATATTTAAAAAAAATTTAGTATTTAATCCCGGCGCGGTGGCTCACACCTGTAATCCCAGCACTTTGGGAGGCCAAGACGGATGGATCATGAGGTCAGGAGTTCAAGACCAACCTGTCCAAGATGGTGAAACCCCATCTCTACTAAAAATACAAAAAAATTAGCCGGGCATGGTGGCAGGCACCTGTAATCCCAGCTACTCAGGAGGCTGAGGCAGGGAATTGCTTGAACCCGGGAGGCAGAGGTTGCAGTGAGCCAAGATTACGCCACTGCACTCCAGCCTGGGCAACAGAGTGAGACTCTGTCTCAAAACAAACAAAAAAATATATATATATACACACACACACACACACACACATATTTAGTATTTAATGGAATAGAAGTATTATCTCAAGGTATCTTGATTCCCCCAAACAAATGTTATTCCAGTATTCATATTCATAGCACTTATAATAAGACAATCTTGGTTTATGTTTTTAAAATTGTTTTTTGATACCAGAGCCTTATCTCATTTTAGTCCCTTGGTTTTTTTTTTTTTAAGGAATCATTTTTCATTAACTTTGTAAGAGTGTAATCGAAGAATTTAGGCCTTCTTTTTTGATAAAAACTTGAATGACTGTTCTCTGTCACAGAACAGCCACCTTCAGAGGCCCTCATGGTCCTAAGGTGGCTTGCCTCTTGCAGAGATTACCGTGAACATGCTTTTTGAGATTTTTCTGCCTGGTTTAAATTTTTTTTGTTGTTTCCTCCCTCCTTTCAAAGGGCAATTCTTGCTCGTATGCAACTATTTCTCCTAATTCCCATTTGTTTCAGTGTGGGAAAATAAACTTAGAAAATTTTGTGTCACAAGGTATATAGGTAATAGTGATTACTTTTGATAAGAGAAAGTTCCTTTTCACTTAATTTTTGTTCTGGGTATGTGAATTACCTATTGAAAAATATATATAAGTGAGCATAGATGATTCTTTAAAATAAAAATGTGTTTTACTCTGAATTCCCATCTAACAATTGAGTCACGAAAATGAGTTAGTATAAATAAGAACTTAAGGGTCTGTTTATAGAGAATGTTGGCTTTAGTATATGGGCTTTGTAACATCTATTTTGTCTCTTTTTAGTGGCCTTTGTTTTCTCCAGGATTCTAAGTTGCATATAAATGGCTTCTGAATGAATGAGGTGTTACTAGGTAGTATTTATAGTAATGGACTTAGCTGTCTTAACAGTACCTTTAGTGTTCAGAAAATTATCTGCATTTAAGATCTAGTCCAACTGTCATTTTAGAGAAGGAAGAACTGAGACTCATAAATTACTTGGACAAGTAGTTAGTAACTATTAGGGCCTTGGACCCTCCTGAGTCTCAGTTCCATGCTGCTTCCACTCTGCTACATTCATTCCACAAATATTTGTTGAGTGTTAAGAGCCAGGCACGATCATCACAACAGAAAAACTTGCTCCCTCCTTTCATGAAATGGACAGTTGAGAAGGAAAGACAAAATACAAACCAGTAGGAAATCGCAGCTGATAATTGAGCAAAGGAGAGGCATTCAGTGAACAGAGGACCTCAGCATACACGGGTCTCTGCCAGGAATACTCATCCCAAATACCCACATGATTTCCTCCCTCCCCTCATACAGATCTTTGCTCAGGTGGTGCTTCATCAGAGATGCCTTCCCTGGCCACTGTATCTAGACTAGCACTCCCATCCCTTACTCTACCTGACGTTTGTCATCACTTGACATTTATTCACTTGCTTGTTAAAAATCATTTTCTTCTCCCACTAGAACGTAAGCTCCGTGAGAGTGAAAGCTTTGATTGTTGTCATTGCTCTGTCTCCAGTAGCAAGAACAGTATCTGACACACGTTAGGTGCTCCAAAGATGTTTGTTAGAGGAATGAATAAATAAATATAACAGGGAATTGGTCTAATCAGGAGGTTTGGAAAAACTTCACTGAGGCCAGGTGCGGTGGCTCACGCCTATAATCCCAGCACTTTGGGAGGCCAAGGTGGGCAGATCGTGAGGTCAAGAGATGGAGACCATCCTGGCCAATGTGGTGAAACCCCGTCTCTACTAAAAATACCAAAAAAAAAAAAAAATTAGCTAGGCATGGTGGTGCACAGCTGTAGTCCCAGTTACTCAGGAGGCTGAGGCAGGAGGATGGCTTGAACCTGGGAGGCAGAGGTTGCAGTGAGTCAAGATCGCGCCACTGCACTCCATCCTGGCGACAGCGCAAGACTCAGTCTAAAAAAAAAAAAAAACCAGCAAAAAAACCACTTCACTGGTTGAGCTGAGATCTGAAGGAAAAGCAGGAGTTAAGTTGGAGGAAAGTAGAGAGGAGTGGGAAAGGACCATGCCTCATTCACTGTTGTATCCCTAGTGCTTGTCACATATTTAGTGCTCAGTGAATATTTCTTGAATGAAAAAATGTCTGAGGCAGAAGGGACAAAGTGTGCACAGGCCACGTGAGTGAGCAAGTCTGCTGATTTCCAGGAAAGGAAAGAGGGCCAGTATAACTGAAGTGAGGGTTCAGGGACACTGTAGTAGCCTGGTGTGACACGTCACAGGAGAGGTGGGCAGGGCCCGGTCATGAGAACCAATTTGGAACTGAAGAAAACAAATGGTAAATTCAGTGTTTTCCTTACAGTTTATATTGCATTCCCCTGTAAACTTGAAGTGCCTCGTTTGCTGTAAAGTAAAAATGCAATTCTTTTCCTGTAGCTGGAAATAGAATGGTATTCAGGACTAAGTGATGTGTTCGGGGTTGCCATGACCTGCATCAGCGATCTAACCAAAAACCAAATCTGCCAAGCCACTATGTCATGGGGTGTCCTTGATTATGACCGTTTTAGTTGTGCAGAGTATGTCAGTAGTACTTGGCAAAGTTTAACTTGTTTCCTGTTCATTTTGGTTTCTCTATGTTAGCCTTTGTTTTGGTAACTTTTAGACCTTCTACAAATCTTTCGAATTTTAACTTTTGAATTTTAATAAAATGACCTAACAACAACAAAACGAGTTATTTTCTTAGCCACTGTAACTGTAGAAATACAGGTTATATAGAACTCAAAATAAATTTATCATTTACTTATTTATTTATTTTTTTTTGAGATGCAGTCTTGCTCTGTCACACAGGCTGGAATGCAAAGGCGCAGTCTAGGCCCACTGCAACCTACGCCTCCCGGGTTCAAGCAATTCTCCTGCTTCAGCCTCCCAAGTAGCTGGGACTACAGGCATGTGCCACCACACCCAGCTAATTTTTTGTATTTTTAGTAGAGACAAGGTTTCACCATACTGACCAGGCTGGTCTCAAACCCCCAATCTCATGATCCGCCCACCTTGGCCTCCCAAAGTGCTGGGATTACAGGCGTGAGCCACTGCACTCGGCTATCATTTATTTCTTTGCTTTAGTCTAGGTCATTGGTTAACTATGCCTATTCAAGAAAGTTGTTTCTATTCACTAACATGTGAGAGCACCTTAAAATGTACTACTGTGTGTGTGTGTGTCTGTGTGTGCGCGCGTAGCTTTAGAAACTATATTTCACCTGTAGAATGCATCTATTGCTTATAATAACGTGTTAAAGTAGTGATACCTCAGAAGGATTATAACCCATTGTCCTACAGATTTTCTAATGTAGATTAGGGAAGGAAACCCAGCTCTACTTTTGCAAACTATTTAAAGATTTGCAACAAAATTAATTGATTAAAATCATTAACTACAGATATTCTCGGGCATTTTTTCTGGTCAGTTTTATGCACATTGAGAGTGTATGTGCCAGAAACAGGAGCTGATTAGAAGAGGTTTTCCTATAGGATGAGGTTTCTAAAGTCCAGTAAACTTGAGCATGTGGAGTTTCTCCACATACTGCTTTTCAAAACTGTAGTGATCTGTGAAGTAAATATAATTCTAATGCCCAGAAGAGCATTGAGCCTGTGGACTTTGACTCTTTAGAAAGGGAACCAGCGTCTGGGGAATATGGTGGGGTACTAGCAGTAGGTTAGAGCTTTAAAAATCGGTGTCACTGGCTGGATGTGGTGGCTCACGCCTGTAATCCCAGCACTTTGGGAGGCCAAGGCAGGTGGATCACCTGAGGTCGGGAGTTCGAGACCAGCCTGACCAACATGGAGAAACTCCATCTCTACTAAAAATAGAAAATTAGCAGGATGTGGTAGTGCATTCCTATAATCCCAGCTTACTCAGGAGGCTGAGGCAGGAGAATCACTTGAACCTGGGAGGTGGAGGTTGTGGTGAGCCGAGATCAAGCCATTGGACTCCAGCCTGGGCAACAAGAGTGAAACTCCATCTCACAAAAAAAAAAAAAAAAAAAAAAAAAAGGCCAGTGTCACTTCATTTTGCCTTGAAGATACCACAGAAGACTTATTCTAAGACTAGATAACTTACACTTCTGATGGCAACTTGCTATTAATATGTTTGAGGGATTTTTGCTTCTGAGGTTACAGATAATGTTCAGGCTGCTGATATTAATAAAAATAATATTTAATTTATATTCCTGTTGCACTTTTTATTTGCTTTGCAGCTTTGATTAGTTTGTCCTTTGGAGGAGCAATCGGACTGATGTTTTTGATGCTTGGATGTGCCCTTCCAATATACAAGTATGTAAAATGTTTGTCTTTCTGAATATTTAAGGGTAAAATTTTTCTACTTTTAAAGCTTAAAAAAATGTTTTTTTACTACTGTAAAAGTAATGCAGAGAAATGTTCACTTACCAAACACATACCTTTGTAAAAATCACCACTTAAAGTTTGTTTCTAAAGATTTTAGGACACCAAGATGCAAATAAGATTTTTGGCTGTTACCTGCTCTTTCACTGCTGCTGAGTCTGCAGTGGCAAGATAGCTACACAGTACCTCAGCCCTCCTGCTCAGTTTTTAACATCTATTGATAATACTAATTACAAGAAAATTTAAAATGTCTTTTTGCAAAAAAATACCATAAGCAGTCAAAACACAATTAACTAAAAAAAAAAAAAAGAGATGTAAACAATTACTTTTCGGCCTGGTGCGGTGGCTCACGCCTGTAATCCCAGCACTTTGGGAGACCAAGGCGGGAGGATTGCCTGAGGTCAGGAGTTCGAGACCAGCCTGGCTAACATGGTGAAACCCCATCTCTACTAAAAATACAAAAAAAATAGCCAGGCGTGGTGACGCATGCCTGTAGTCCCAGGTACTCGGGAGGCTGAGGCAGGAGAATCGCCTGAACCCAGGAGATGGAGGTTGCGGTGAGCCAAGATCGCGCCACTGCACTCCAGCCTGGGTGATAGAGCAAGACTCTGTTTCCAAAAAAAAAAAAAAATTTCTTTCCTTAGGATAGAAAGAACTTCTCAAAGTTAACATTTTAACATTTAGATAAATTAGAAAAAGATGAACAACTCAATAGAAAAATAAATACAAAAAGAGAACTACAAATTGCTAATAAGCACATAAAAATATCCCCAGCCTCACTCAAAACTAAACAAAATCTATTGACAAAGACAAGAGACAGGGCAAGCAGGCACTCTTTTGTGCTGTGGGGGGAGTACACATAGATAGTTTTCTTGGAGATAAGTTTGCTTGTAGCTCTCAAAGTATATATTCTTTGAGTTAGCCCTTTCACTTGTTAGACTTTCTCATACAAACCCACTTGCAGATGTTTACAAAGATATATTTAGTGGGGGAGAGTATGGATGTTCAAGCAGCCTTGTTTATATTTTTGTTTTTGTTTTTGTTTTGTTGTTTTATGCCTTATTTATAAGAGCCAAAAAAACTTCTGAAAACATCCTAAATGTCCTTCAAAAGAAAAATGGTTAAATTATAGTAAATCTTTTAATGGAAATACTAGGCAGTCTTAAAAAGAATGAGGAAGAGCTGTAAGTGCTAACATGTAAATATGTTCAAGACATATTGTTAGAAAACTGCAGGGACCCATTCATATTTTAAAGTTTATGTGGAAATGTGGAAGGGTCCCTGAGAAGCTCAATAGGAAAGTGGGCAAGAGGAGATTTGGAACTTTTAGTCTTTACTTTTTGTGCTTTTGTACTGTTTGAATTATTTTTCTTAAGCATATATTCAATTTTTAATTGTTTTTCTTAAAATATTTAGGAAATGGTCAGGCGCAGTGGCTCATGCCTGTAATCCTAGCACTTTGGGAGGCCAAGGTGGGTGGATCACCTGAGGTCAGGAGTTTAAGACCAGCCTAGCCAACATGGTGAAACTCCATCTCCACTAAAAATACAAAAATTAGCCGGGCATGGTGGCGCACGCCTGTAATCCCAGCTAGTCAGGGGGGCTGAGGCAGGAGAGTCACTTGAACCCAGGAGGCAGAAGTTGCAGTGAGCCGAGATCATGCCACTGCACTCCAGCCTGGGCAGCAGAGCGAGACTCTGTCTCAAAAAAAAAAAAAAAATTTAGGAAACATAAGTAGCTGCCTATCATTAGCCTCTGTATAATCAGATCTCCACCATGATACCTATTTTATTCTATGGTAGTTTTAAGGGCATCTATTTCTTTTTAACTTTTTATTTTGAAACAATTTTAGATTCTGAAGAAGTTGTGAAAATCATACACAGAGGTCCCCTGTACCCTCCACACAGCCTGCCAGAGTCATAAGATCTTACATAACCGTAGTTATCAAAACCAGGAAATGACTGTGGTACAATACAGTTAACTAGATGTAGAGTAAAAGCCATCTATTTTTATTGTGATAAATTCCATATTCTGACTGAAAGTATTCAAAATTACTTTTAGTTTCTTTTCTGTATTTTGATTTCTGTAATTTGGGAGTTCCTCGTGTTGTAAGGGAAGTTTAGGGTTGTTTCAGCTTTATGCTAAGGTTGGGTGTCATCCATTAGAAGTCAAGCGATTGAATCTTGATTTTTTAAAAAGACCATATTTTGTGTGTAGGAAAATGACATAGCAAAAATTACATTAACTTTTTTTTCTTTTTCTAGCAAATACTGGCCCCTCTTTGTTCTATTTTTTTACATCCTTTCACCTATTCCATACTGCATAGCAAGAAGATTAGTGGATGATACAGATGCTATGAGTAACGCTTGTAAGGAACTTGCCATCTTTCTTACAACGGGCATTGTCGTGTCAGCTTTTGGACTCCCTATTGTATTTGCCAGAGCACATCTGGTAAGTGAATATATTCTTCCATTAATGATTTTATATTGAACATGTGTTACATTTTTCTCAAGCAAAGTTTTTGTTAATGACATGGAAAGAGGTGAAAGACATAAGAGCCTAGAAGAGAGAGATTAAAATCTCACTTTATTGTTTGTTCTTGTTAACTAATAAAAGTGATATTGGAGAACGTGGCTTGGATCTGCAGCAGCTGTTGGCTTGCTAATACTTTTTTTTTTCTTTTTTTTTTTTTTTTTTTTTTGAGATGGAGTCTTGCTCTGTCGCCCAGCCTGGAGTGCAGTGGCGTGATCTCAGCTTACTGCAAGCTCTGCCTCCCGGGTTCACGCCATTCTCCTGCCTCAGCCTTCCGAGTAGCTGGGACTACAGGTGCCCGCCACCACGCCCAGCTGATATTTTTTGTGTTTTTAGTGCAGACGAGATTTCACCGTGTTAGCCAGAATGGTCTCCATCTCCTGACCTCGTGATCCGTCCGCCTCGGCCTCCTAAAGTGCTGGGATTACAGGCATGAGCCACCGCACCCGTCTGGCTTGCTAATACTTAACTGTCAGAGTTGAGCATATCAACTCCCCCAGTGCTGAACAACCCAGGCCTATCCTGTAAAACCTAAAATATGGAAGACCTGAGAAGATGCATGTGCTCTGCAGGCAGAAAAGCACTGAAGAGGGGAAGGGGCTGGCTACGGGTACTCAGTTCTTCCTCCCAAACTCACTGATCCACGCGCCTTCATCTCTGGGGAGGTAGAGAAGACAGCCATATGGAGAAGGCAATTGTTTTCCCACCCCTTCAAAAGAATGTACATGGGTGTGTTTCCATCTGTGATATGCTAAAATTTAATCTACTCTAGATAGATTTTTATATTAAGGAAGAGTAAGCACATTCCTTTATAAACAGAAACTTGTAGAATTTTATGCTGCTTCTTCATAGCCCAGAAGTCAAGCTTGTTTTTGAATGGTCATTTCATGACTTTCTTTTTAAAGGAACCAAAGGTAAATGAAAATACTAGTATAAAAGTACCACTTTTATACTATAAATATATTTATACTGTATATATTTATATATATTTATACTATGTATTTTTTTGCTATATATATTTATACTATATATATTTATACTATATATATTTATACTATATATATTTATAAGTATGTGTTCAGCACTGTGACAATTATTGTTACAAGCCATGTTTCTTTTAGATCATAATTGGGATACAACTAGAGCCTTGATTTTTTTTTTCATTTTCCTTTCGTTTTTCATGCCTGTTGACTGAGTGTATCTTATTTCCATAGATTGAGTGGGGAGCTTGCGCACTTGTTCTCACAGGAAACACAGTCATCTTTGCAACTATACTAGGCTTTTTCTTGGTCTTTGGAAGCAATGACGACTTCAGCTGGCAGCAGTGGTGAAAAGAAATTACTGAACTATTGTCAAATGGACTTCCTGTCATTTGTTGGCCATTCACGCACACAGGAGATGGAGCAGTTAATGCTGAATGGTATAGCAAGCCTCTTGGGGGTATTTTAGGTGCTCCCTTCTCACTTTTATTGTAAGCATACTATTTTCACAGAGACTTGCTGAAGGATTAAAAGGATTTTCTCTTTTGGAAAAGCTTGACTGATTTCACACTTATCTATAGTATGCTTTTTGTGGTGTCCTGCTGAATTTAAATATTTATGTGTTTTTCCTGTTAGGTTGATTTTTTTTGGAATCAATATGCAATGTTAAACACTTTTTTAATGTAATCATTTGCATTGGTTAGGAATTCAGAATTCCGCCGGCTCTATTACTGGTCAAGTACATCTTTTCTCTTAAAATTATTTAGCCTCCATTATTAGAAAAAATTATAAAAATAAGTTTTCAATCAGTCAGGATGACATCACTCCCAATGTTATGCAGACATACAGACGGTTGGCATACGTTATAGACTGTATACTCAGTGCAAATATAGCTGCATTTATACCTCAGAGGGGCCAAGTGTTAATGCCCATGCCCTCCGTTAAGGGTTGTTGGTTTTACTGGTAGACAGATGTTTTGTGGATTGAAAATTATTTTATGGAATTGCTACAGAGGAGTGCTTTTCTTCTCAATTGTTAGAAGAATTTATGTTAAACTTTAAGGTAAGGGTGTAAAAACAGATTTTTGAGATAGGGTTTTTATTTATGTTTATTATTGTTAGAGTGAGTTGCAATGTGGGAAGAAATGACATTGAAATTCCAGTTTTTGAATCCTGTTTCTATTTATAAGTGAAATTTGTGATCTCCTATCAACCTTTCATGTTTTACCCTGTTAAAATGGACATACATGGAACCACTACTGATGAGGGACAGTTGTATGTTTGCATCATATATGCCAGAAAACCTTCCTCTGCTTCCTCCTTTTGACTTATTTGGTATGTTGTATATATTACATAAAATAACTTTTCAAATATAGTTTAATAACACTTAGAAGTGTTTACTTACCTGGAAAATAATTGCTATGCCGTACATTCAGAGTGCCCCCTCCCCTGCAAGGCCTTGCCATGATTAACAAGTAACTTGTTAGTCTTACAGATAATTCATGCATTAACAGTTTAAGATTTAGACCATGGTAATAGTAGTTCTTATTCTCTAAGGTTATATCATATGTAATTTAAAAGTATTTTTAAGACAAGTCTCCTGTATACCTCTGAACTGTTTTGATTTTGAGTTCATCATGATAGATCTGCTGTTTCCTTATAAAAGGCATTTGTTGTGTGAGTTAATGCAAAGTAGCCAAGTCCAGCTATATAGCAGCTTCAGAAACATACCTGACCAAAAAATTCCCAGTAACCAGGCATGATCAATTTATAGTGGTCGTTTACATCTAATAATTATCAGGACTTTTTTCAGGAGTGGGTTATAAAAACGTTCAAGTTGGTCTGACAGTATTTTGTTAAGGATATTTGTTTGTATGTTTATTCAGTATACTTACATAAAAATTATTTCGCCATCAGCCAAAACTCAGTAATCATGACAGCTGTCTGTTGTTTTATGAAGTTTATTTCTCAAGAAAATGGGAATAAATTTGGGATTTGTTCAGCTTTTTTACTAAAGATGCCTAAAGCCACAGGTTTTATTGCCTAACTTAAGCCATGACTTTTAGATATGAGATGACAGGAAGCAGGACGAAATATCGGCGTGTGGCTGGAGCCTTCCCACTGGAGGCTGAAAGTGGCTTGTGGTATTATAATGTTCAGACTTCAAGAGGAAGGTGCAGGTACACATGAGTTAGAGAGCTGGTGAGACAGTTGGGAACTCTTTGTGCCTGTGATCTACTGGACTTTTTTTTGCAGGAAGTGCATTCTCTGGTCCTTCCCTATTTTCTGTTCTGGATGTCAGTGCAGTGCACTGCTACTGTTTTATCCACTTGGCCATAGACTTTTTCTAACAGCTGCGTATTCTTTCTATATACTAATTGCGTTGGCAGCATTGTGTCTTTGACCTTGTATACTAGCTTGACATAGTGCTGTCTCTGATTTCTAGGCTAGTTACTTGAGATATGAATTTTCCATAGAATATGCACTGATACAACATTACCATTCTTCTATGGAAAGAAAACTTTTGATGATGAAACAATAAAGATTTTAAATATCTATTTTAGTTTGTGGGTGTTTTTGAAATGAAAATATATGGCACACTTTCATTCTGAAGTGCATTAACATTCTAATAAGGTGATGTAAAGCAAGATGACATTGGTGTAATGTTAGACTTGCAGAAGTTTCCATTCCAAAATAAAATGGAAACCGTAGTTACAGATATTACAATGCAGCCCTGTAATTTTGAGCTGTAGTAAAAGGATTGGTGATCTGGGAAGTAGAATTTTTACAAAATCTTTAACAAAAACAGTCATAAAAGGTTTTGTTGACATTTAAGACTACTACTGATCTAAAGGCAAGGTCCTACTTAAATTTTCAGAACATTTTTATGACTTCTTATTATGTATTTATTACCACTCATTATTATAGCATGTTACTTTTTGCAAACATTTTAAACAAAAAATATTTCTGTTTGGTACACTGTGAAGAGAGAAAAGTACTGTTCTGTATTTTCAAATATTAGTCGTGTCCCAAATTGTCCTAATTATAATCTTATCATATACTTTAAAAAGTTTAGGCCGTGGACACTAAATGTCTGCTCTAATATGATTTTGGGGACATTGTCAATGCAGATTTTTTTTTTTTTTTTTTTTGAGACTTGCTTTGTGCCCAGGCTGGAGTGCAGTGGTATGATCTCGGCTCACTGCAACTGCTAGGTTCAAGCGATCCTCATACCTCAGCCTCCTACGTAGCTGGGATTACAGGCATAGGTCACCACACCTGGCTAATTTTTGTATTTCTTGTAGAAACATGGTTTTGCCGTGTTGGCCACACTGGTCTCAAACTCCTGGCCTCAAGTTATCGCCCTGCCGCTCAGCCTTCTGAGTAGCTGGGATTATAGGCCTGCACCACCACGCCTGGCTAATTTTCATATTTTTTGTAGAGACGGGGTTTTGCCATGTTGGCCACGCTGGTCTCAAACTCCTGGCCTCAAGCCATCACCACCACAACCCCCCTCCAACCACCCCCCCCCCCCCGAAAAAAGTGCTGGGATTACAGGCGTGAGCCACCACACTTTGGCCAAAATAATCCAGATTTCTAAAGTCTAGGATATTTATATTGAATGTGACTAGATTCTTAAGTTTCAGATAACTTTTAATCAATGCACCAAAGTTAACAAGCAACACAACGTTATTGTTAAGTGGTGTGTGTGTTTTAGATCCCAGGATGCTTTATGATGTATACGATTGGTGGGAAATTGAAATTCGTATTTCTTCTCTATAAGCTTGTATTGCCCTTTCTTTCAGTGAAGATTAGGAGCTCTGATTTTATTACAGGTCTGTTCATTTTATGGCATTCTCAAGGAAGAAAACATATCCTGTAGGTAAATATTTTAGATCAATGAAGCTTAGCTTACTAAGAACTAATGTTTGTTTTACTTTAATCATTTGATGAAAGTATTAAATGGATCGTACACGTGTGCTTTCTTAGAATATATTAAAACACTTTAATTTTTCCTTGGTAATTTAGGACTATCATCATAAACTATTTCCCCCCCATCGTAAGTGGCTGCAGACCTGTATTTTTCTGGAATTGTGTTTTTGATCCTTTTCATACAACTGAGTATTTGTTTCTAGCACCCCTTAACTTATTTTGTTTCCAAGTTGCTGACTTACAGTATATTAGGAAGAGTGGAAAGTGGTC